>NW_027195437.1:0-120000 GCF_038502225.1 Cherax quadricarinatus | reverse complement strand
AATTCACTAACTGGATACCAATAAAGGTTCATAACTGGTAGTAAATAAAACTAACCAAAACCAAAACTAAGTATTTATTCCCCCTATTGTTGCAGCATAGAGCAACTCGTAACAAATGGGTTGTCTGTCCGGGAGCTACTTACCCTGAAGTACATATTTGTTTTGCATTAAAATTAAGCTCCCTTGCGAGAATTAAGAAAATGGATCCAGAAATCAAGTCATCATTAGATGAATTAACAGAGGCTACTCTTGACACTTTAAAATTACAGACGTACGTATTGGCAAATAGCTAGACAGTTAGATATACCTTATAATAGATACCATAGCGCAGAGACTCTTAGGTCCCTAATTAGGGATAAATTATTTCTGAAATCCCAAGTAATGCCAGAATTAGATTCGGAAGATAGTTTTATTTCTCAATTCAAGGAAGTAGAAATCCCACGGACGGGAACTGCCTTAAATAATGAAGTTGAACCAGGGTTTACGAGGCCTTACTACTCAGTTCAGTCTCAAAGCTCCCCCCCGTTCATTTCCCCGGAGTATGTATCGGTGGTTGGAACGAACCCTCAGTCAAATGACAGGGATAATTTTAGAACTGGTGCTCATCCCAAAATACTTCCGGAGAAGACGTCCGAATTCCCCTCGGTGTCATTACCTCTTGGCAATTTCACGTCCGAACAACTAGAGATAATAGAACGCATATTACTATTACAAAACTCTCAAATCAAAGCTAGAAGACATCTAAACGAGGAAGAATTTAGGCGTGAAAGGTTTCGTTTCGAAACAAAGCAAAAGGGAGTTCCGGAAGAGAGAGACGTGAAGAGCACTGTAACCAGGTTTGACTTACATAAAGCAGCTCTGATGGTACCTAAGTTTAATGAAACAGATTTAGATGAATTCTATGAAATTTTTGAGAATCATGCATGTTCAACGGGCTGGCCCAAAGACAAATGGGCCATGTTGCTGCACATGTCTCTGTATGGAAAGGCGCAGTCTTGTGTCGCCTCTTTACTGTACGAGTTTTATGTCCAGTACGACGTAGTAAAGAGAACTATTTTTGAAGCATATGGCATGCTCCCTATTAGTTACCAAATAGCTTTTGTTCCATGAAACGGCAAACAGGACAAACTTATGTAGATTTTGCCCAAGGGAAAGCAGTGGCATTTGAACGTTGGTGTCGAGCTTCTCGGGTCACGAATTTAAAAGATCTAGCACAATTAATCTTATTAGAAGATTTGTATGCAAATTTTCCAGAGGGAGTTCGCCAGTATCTTGTTGGCCATCTGCAAACGATGTTGTTAGAGACTGCTGCACTGGCAGACAACTTTGAGATTTCCCAGTGGTTGGTACAATCTGAAAGCAGCCAGATTATCAAGCCAACTACGAGACCTGAACATGAGAAGCCTTTCGGTGAGCAACCTACCCAACCCGTTC
Source organism: Cherax quadricarinatus (assembly GCF_038502225.1). Lineage (NCBI taxonomy): Eukaryota > Metazoa > Arthropoda > Malacostraca > Decapoda > Parastacidae > Cherax > Cherax quadricarinatus. The sequence goes on along the minus strand of NW_027195437.1, from coordinate 118,566 downwards.
ACTCCCATGTAACAAGTAAACCTGAAGTAAAACACCAAATTCAATTGAGCCCATCCTATAGACCAGATAGGTCATCGGGAAAAATTAAATGTTTGTACTGTTCAAAGCTGGGATATTTCATATCACAATGCTTTAAGCATGATAGGGACCAGGGATGGAGTCCATCCTATAGATTGCCCACACAAATCATATCCTCTCGGACTCATCCAAGGAAGTCCGAGCCAAGAGTAGATGCTTGGTCCCAAGGAAAAGGAACAGATCCTCCTAGTTGACTAAGCAGAACATGGGTATCATCGTCAAACTTGTCAAGGGCTATGAGTCCTTACTTTTCCAAAAGCAAAGTAGGAATTACCGATAGCCAGTTGTTGCAAGTAAACTCCTTTAGGGATACGGGGTCCTACTTAACATTATTAAGAGAAGGACTGTTATCATTTCCCGCCGAATCATATACGGGTTTCAACGCTTTGTTGGAAGCTTATGGTGGCTCCACTACGCGAGTACCCCTGTACAAGTTATATGTCGAAACTCCTATTTTTACTGGCTGGACGTCAATCAGAGTGTCTCCAACTAACTTCCCCATAAAAGACGTAGACCTATTGATTGGGAACGGCTTAGCAGAAGAAGGAATATGGAAAGAGCCCATAGTTATGGAAAATCCAACCGAGGAAAATTACATCATCGAAGCCCGAAGAACGGAACTTACCCTCTTTCCTCTGAGAGTAGTAACCCGGGCAATGACCAAACAGTCACATTCTCCACTGGTATCGGAGGAAGTCATGGATGACGTTGACGTAGGAGTAGGAGACATATTCAACAAAAGCTCGAGTTTCGAGCCAACAGTACGCCCTGAACTGATGCGAGTTCCAAAGTCGGTGGTTTCCGAAATAGATTTATTCTTGAAGGAGGATTTAGTAAGAGAACTCCAAATAGACCCCTCCTTAAGTGACATCAGGAAGCTTGCTGTGTCAGGAGAAGAAGCCCTTAAAAGTGACAGCTGTTACTATTGGGAGAAGGACTTACTGAAAAAGAAACAAGAATCTCTTAAAAGTGATCATCTAGTGGTCTTGCCTACCCCGTTTAGAAATTTAGCATGTAAGTTTGCTCATGACAGTCCCCAAGGTGGACATCTGGGACAAAAGAAGGCTTTTAGAAAAATTGCTAAGCACTTTACATGGCCTAAAATGAAGGAAGAAGTGGAACGGTATGTAAGAAGCTGTTCCATGTGTCAGTTAGTAGGCAAAACTGCATATAATCCACCACCTGTGCTGTTGAACCCTATACAAGTAAGAGGCGAACCCTTTTCATGTCTGGTGATCGACTGTGTCGGCCCACTACCCAAGACTCAGCAGGGCAACCGGATCCTGTTCACCATCATGGACACCGTCACCAGGTACCCGGAAGCAGTTCCTTTCAGGAGGATTAATGCTCGCCTAATAGTGAGAGCATTGATTAAGTTCTTCTCTCACTTCAGACTTCCAAGAGAAGTTCAATCGGATTAAGGGTCGAATTTTACTTCAAAATTTTTCCGTGAAGCCTTGGCTCAGTAAGGAGTCAAGATGGTTTACGCGACGGCCTATCGACCCCAATCACAAGGCGTGGTGGAAAGGTTCCATCAAACTCTGAAGATTATGATGAGGTCTTACTGTCTGCAGTATTCCAAAGATTGGGATGAAGGTATTCCACTACTCTTGTTTGCCCTAAGGGAAAGCGAACAAGACAACTTGAAGTTTTCACCATTTGAGTTAATATATGGGCATCAAATTAGAGAACCAGTACAGGTTCTCAAAGAAGCTTGGACCGGGGAAGAAACGATGACTTTTAGGAGCTCTCCTACCTTAATGAAAGAACGCCTGAGCCTAGCTAGAGAATTGGCCGCCAAAAACTTACGACAAGCACAGAGTAAGATGAAGGAGGAATATGATCGTCGAACTAAACTTCGTTCATTTGAACCAAAAGATCAAGTTCTGGTTCAACAATTTCATCAGGGACATGCTCTACAGCCCAAATTTGAAGGTCCTTTAGAAATCGTGCAGCGCCTAAAAGACGTGAACTACTTGGTAAGGACGCCGAAGAAGAGGAACTCACAACGGATGTATCACGTTAACGAACTTAAACCCTATTCAGGAATGGTTTCTCCAATTTCTACTATAATGTCTCTCAACCAAGAACGGGTTCCAGAAGTTCGGATGAAATGATAGGAATACCGGTTCTTCTGAACAATTCGACAGCCTTAAAGAATTTAAATTCTCTACTGATAAATCTGGAAGTAGACAAAGGACACAAAATAAAATCCCTGATTAAGGCAAATCTCCACCTATTCAACGACGTCCCAAAACCGTGTACGTTGGGTGTGCACGATGTTACTCTCAGAGAACCTACTCCAATCAAGCAATCTCCCTACAGAGTGAGTCCCAAGAAACAAGGTGAGCTAGAGGCAGAGGTGAACTTCTTACTCTCACACGGGTTGATAAAACCCAGTAACAGTCCTTGGGCATCCCCATGCATTCTAGTCCCCAAACCAGACGGGACCTCCCGTACGTGCACGGATTTTAGAAAAGTCAATGCTGTAACATTACCTGATGGGTTTCCAATACCCAGAATTGACGACTTAATAGATAAAGTCTCCATGGCTAAGTATATCAGTAAATTGGACTAGTTAAGAGGGTATTACCAAGTCCCGTTGTCACCCAGAGCTCAAGAGATATCAGCCTTTATGATACCAGGTGGCCTATACAAGTACATATTGCATTACGCCCTTCGGCTTCTGTAACGCGGCCTCTATGTTCCAGCGTATTACGAACATACTTACGGGAGGATTGGACAGGGTAGAAGCTTACTTAGACGACTTAGTCATATACAGCAACAGTTGGTCTCGACACCTTAGACAACTTAGAGCCTTGTTTCACGCCTTAAGTAAACATAATTTTACAGTGAATTTGTCCAAGTGTGAGTTTGGCCAGACTAAAATTAAATACTTGGGGTTTCGGATTGGACAAGGTGAAGTTGCTCCTTCATTGTTACAGAAGGCTCCGAATTCTGACCTATTGCAACCTGTTTCTTATTTTTCTTCATAGCTCAACTATAGAAAAAGAAGCCTTAGCTCTTGTTGTATCCCTAGAGAATTTTGATGTATATTTAGGATCTTCTCCCCATCAGATATCGGTGTACTCCGATCACAATCCTTTAACCTTCATAAATACTATGAAATCGAAGAATTCCAGAATACTTCATTGGGCTTTGAGAATTCAACCCTTCTCTATTACTATTATTATTTTATTTTATTATCACACTGGCCGATTTCCACCAAGGCAGGGTGGCCCGAAAAAGAAAAACTTTCACCATCATTCACTCCATCACTGTCTTGCCAGAAGGGTGCTTTACACTACAGTTTTTAAACTGCAACATTAACACCCCTCCTTCAGAGTGCAGGCACTGTACTACCCATCTCCATGACTCAAGTCCGGCCTGCCGGTTTCCCTGAACCCCTTCATAAATGTTACTTTGCTCACACTCCAACAGCACGTCAAGTATTAAAAACCATTTGTCTCCATTCACTCCTATCAAACATGCTCACGCATGCCTGCTGGAAGTCCAAACCCCTCGCACACAAAACCTCCTTTACCCCCTCCCTTCAACCTTTCCTAGGCTGACCCCTACCCTGCCTTCCTTCCACTACAGACTGATACACTCTTGAAGTCACTCTATTTCGCTCCATTCTCTCTACATGTCCGAACCACCTCAACAACCCTTCATCAGCCCTCTGGACAACAGTTTTGGTAATCCAGCACCTCCTCCTAACTTCCAAACTACGAATTTTCTGCATTATATTCACACCACACACTGCCCTCAGACATGACATCTCCACTGCCTCCAGCCTTCTCCTCGCTGCAACATTCATCACCCATGCTTCACACCCATATAAGAGCGTTGGTAAAACTATACTTCCATACATTCCCCTCTTTGCCTCCAAGGACTAAGTTCTTTGTCTCCATAGACTCCTAAGTGCACCAATCACCCTTTTCCCCTCATCAATTCTATGATTCACCTCATCTTTCATAGACCCATCCACTGACACATCCACTCCCAAATATCTGAATACATTCACCTCCTCCATACTCTCTCCCTTCAATCTGATATCCAATCTTTCATCACCTAATCTTTTTGTTATCCTCATTACCTTACTCTTTCCTGTATTCACTTTTAATTTTCTTCTTTTGCTCACCCTACCAAATTCATCCACCAACCCCTGCAGCTTCTCTTCAGAATCTCCCAAGAGCACAGTGTCATCAGCAAAGAGCAACTGTGACAACTCCCACTTTATGTGTGATTCTTTATCTTTTAACTCCATGCCTCTTGCCAAGACCCTCGCATTTACTTCTCTTACAACCCCATCTATAAATATATTAAACAACCATGGTGACATCACACATCCTTGTCTAAGGCCTACTTTTACTGGGAAATAATTTCCCTCTTTCCTACATACTCTAACTTGAGCCTCACTATCCTCGTAAAAACTCTTCACTGCTTTCAGTAACCTACCTCCTACACCATACACCTGCAACATCTGCCACATTGCCCCCCTGTCCACTCTGTCATACGCCTTTTCCAAATCCATAAATGCCACAAAGACCTCCTTAGCCTTATCTAAATACTGTTCACTTATATGTTTCACTGTAAACACCTGGTCCACACATCCCCTACCTTTCCTAAAGCCTCCTTGTTCATCTGCTATCCTATTCTCCGTCTTACTCTTAATTCTTTCAATAATAACTCTACCATACACTTTACCAGGTATACTCAACAGACTTATCCCCTATAATTTTTGCACTCTCTTTTGTCCCCTTTGCCTTTATACAAAGGAACTATGCATGCTCTCTGCCAATCCCTAGGTACCTTACCCTCTTCCATACATTTATTAAATAATTGCACCAACCACTCCAAAACTATATCCCCACCTGCTTTTAACATTTCTATCTTTATCCCATCAATCCCGGCTGCCTTACCCCCTTTCATTTTACCTACTGCCTCACGAACTTCCCCCACACTCACAACTGGCTCTTCCTCACTCCTACAAGGTATTATTCCTCCTTGCCCTATACACGAAATCACAGCTTCCCTATCTTCATCAACATTTAGCAATTCCTCAAAAGATTCCCTTCATCTTCTCAATACCTCTAATTCTCCATTTAATAACTCTCCTCTCCTATTTTTAACTGACAAATCCATTTGCTGGTTTCTTTTTCTGTCTCATAAACACGCTAGATAACAGGGATATCTTGCTACTCCTACTTACACTTTGGTCACACTTCACAGACACGCACATGCATATATATATATACATACATCTAGGTTTTTCTCCTTTTTCTAAATAGCTCTTGTTCTTTTTTATTTCTTCTATTGTCCATGGGGAAGTGGAAAAGAATCTTTCCTCCGTAAGCCATGCGTGTCGTATGAGGCGACTAAAATGCCGGGAGCAATGGGCTAGTAACCCCTTCTCCTGTATACATTTACTAAAAAAGAGAAGAAGAAAAACTTTATAAAACTGGGATGCTTAAATGTGCGTGGATGTAGTGCGGATGACAAGAAACAGATGATTGCTGATGTTATGAATGAAAAGAAGTTGGATGTCCTGGCTCTAAGCGAAACAAAGCTGAAGGGGGTAGGAGAGTTTCAGTGGGGGGAAATAAATGGGATTAAATCTGGAGTATCTGAGAGAGTTAGAGCAAAGGAAGGGGTAGCAGTAATGTTAAATGATCAGTTATGGAAGGAGAAAAGAGAATATGAATGTGTAAATTCAAGAATTATGTGGATTAAAGTAAAGGTTGGATGCGAGAAGTGGGTCATAATAAGCGTGTATGCACCTGGAGAAGAGAGGAATGCAGAGGAGAGAGAGAGATTTTGGGAGATGTTAAGTGAATGTATAGGAGCCTTTGAACCAAGTGAGAGAGTAATTGTGGTAGGGGACCTGAATGCTAAAGTAGGAGAAACTTTTAGAGAGGGTGTGGTAGGTAAGTTTGGGGTGCCAGGTGTAAATGATAATGGGAGCCCTTTGATTGAACTTTGTATAGAAAGGGGTTTAGTTATAGGTAATACATATTTTAAGAAAAAGAGGATAAATAAGTATACACGATATGATGTAGGGCGAAATGACAGTAGTTTGTTGGATTATGTATTGGTAGATAAAAGACTGTTGAGTAGACTTCAGGATGTACATGTTTATAGAGGGGCCACAGATATATCAGATCACTTTCTAGTTGTAGCTACACTGAGAGTAAAAGGTAGATGGGATACAAGGAGAATAGAAGCATCAGGGAAGAGAGAGGTGAAGGTTTATAAACTAAAAGAGGAGGCAGTTAGGGTAAGATATAAACAGCTATTGGAGGATAGATGGGCTAATGAGAGCATAGGCAATGGGGTCGAAGAGGTATGGGGTAGGTTTAAAAATGTAGTGTTAGAGTGTTCAGCAGAAGTTTGTGGTTACAGGAAAGTGGGTGCAGGAGGGAAGGGGAGCGATTGGTGGAATGATGATGTAAAGAGAGTAGTAAGGGAGAAAAAGTTAGCATATGAGAAGTTTTTACAAAGTAGAAGTGATGCAAGGAGGGAAGAGTATATGGAGAAAAAGAGAGAGGTTAAGAGAGTGGTGAAGCAATGTAAAAAGAGAGCAAATGAGAGAGTGGGTGAGATGTTATCAACAAATTTTGTTGAAAATAAGAAAAAGTTTTGGAGTGAGATTAACAAGTTAAGAAAGCCTAGAGAACAAATGGATTTGTCAGTTAAAAATAGGAGAGGAGAGTTATTAAATGGAGAGTTAGAGGTATTGGGAAGATGGAGGGAATATTTTGAGGAATTGTTAAATGTTGATGAAGATAGGGAAGCTGTGATTTCGTGTATAGGGCAAGGAGGAATAACATCTTGTAGGAGTGAGGAAGAGCCAGTTGTGAGTGTGAGGGAAGTTCGTGAGGCAGTAGGTAAAATGAAAGGGGGTAAGGCAGCCGGGATTGATGGGATAAAGATAGAAATGTTAAAAGCAGGTGGGGATATAGTTTTGGAGTGGTTGGTGCAATTATTTAATAAATGTATGGAAGAGGGTAAGGTACCTAGTGATTGGCAGAGAGCATGCATAGTTCCTTTGTATAAAGGCAAAGGGGATAAAAGAGAGTGCAAAAATTATAGGGGGATAAGTCTGTTGAGTGTACCTGGTAAAGTGTATGGTAGAGTTATAATTGAAAGAATTAAGAGTAAGACAGAGAATAGGATAGCAGATGAACAAGGAGGCTTTAGGAAAGGTAGGGGGTGTGTGGACCAGGTGTTTACAGTGAAACATATAAGTGAACAGTATTTAGATAAGGCTAAAGAGGTCTTTGTGGCATTTATGGATTTGGAAAAGGCGTATGACAGGGTGGATAGGGGGGCAATGTGGCAGATGTTGCAAGTGTATGGTGTAGGAGGTAGGTTACTGAAAGCAGTGAAGAGTTTTTACGAGGATAGTGAGGCTCAAGTTAGAGTATGTAGGAAAGAGGGAAATTTTTTCCCAGTAAAAGTAGGCCTTAGACAAGGATGTGTGATGTCACCGTGGTTGTTTAATATATTTATAGATGGGGTTGTAAGAGAAGTAAATGCGAGGGTCTTGGCAAGAGGCGTGGAGTTAAAAGATAAAGAATCACACACAAAGTGGGAGCTGTCACAGCTGCTCTTTGCTGATGACACTGTGCTTTTGGGAGATTCTGAAGAGAAGCTGCAGAGATTGGTGGATGAATTTGGTAGGGTGTGCAAAAGAAGAAAATTAAAGGTGAATACAGGAAAGAGTAAGGTTATGAGGATAACAAAAAGATTAGGTGATGAAAGATTGAATATCAGATTGGAGGGAGAGAGTATGGAGGAGGTGAACGTATTCAGATATTTGGGAGTGGACGTGTCAGCGGATGGGTCTATGAAAGATGAGGTGAATCATAGAATTGATGAGGGAAAAAGAGTGAGTGGTGCACTTAGGAGTCTGTGGAGACAAAGAACTTTGTCCTTGGAGGCAAAGAGGGGAATGTATGAGAGTATAGTTTTACCAACGCTCTTATATGGGTGTGAAGCGTGGGTGATGAATGTTGCAGCGAGGAGAAGGCTGGAGGCAGTGGAGATGTCATGTCTGAGGGCAATGTGTGGTGTGAATATAATGCAGAGAATTCGTAGTTTGGAAGTTAGGAGGAGGTGCGGGATTACCAAAACTGTTGTCCAGAGGGCTGAGGAAGGGTTGTTGAGGTGGTTCGGACATGTAGAGAGAATGGAGCGAAACAGAATGACTTCAAGAGTGTATCAGTCTGTAGTGGAAGGAAGGCGGGGTAGGGGTCGGCCTAGGAAGGGTTGGAGGGAGGGGGTAAAGGAGGTTTTGTGTGCGAGGGGCTTGGACTTCCAGCAGGCATGCGTGAGCGTGTTTGATAGGAGTGAATGGAGACAAATGGTTTTTAATACTTGACGTGCTGTTGGAGTGTGAGCAAAGTAACATTTATGAAGGGATTCAGGGAAACCGGCAGGCCGGACTTGAGTCCTGGAGATGGGAAGTACAGTGCCTGCACTCTGAAGGAGGGGTGTTAATGTTGCAGTTTAAAAACTGTAGTGTAAAGCACCCTTCTGGCAAGACAGTGATGGAGTGAATGATGGTGAAAGTTTTTCTTTTTTGGGCCACCCTGCCTTGGTGGGAATCGGCCAGTGTGATAATAATAAAATAATAAATCCATTTGATCTCTAGGCTTCCTTAACTTGTTAATCTCACTCCAAAACTTTTTCTTATTTTCAACAAAGTTTGTTGATAACATCTCACCCACTCTCTCATTTGCTCTCTTTTTACATTGCTTCACCACTCTCTTAACCTGGTGAAGCAATGTAAAAAGAGAGCAAATGAAAGAGTGGGTGAGATGTTATCAACAGATGGTATCATTGCTGATACCCTCTCTAGGCCTTGAAACTTTATTAATATACCTTTATTTTAACAGTGTGAGTCGATACTTTTATGACCATCTATGTTGTGGAGAAAACTGGAGCTGATGTAGGACTGCTGTCTATGTTACAACCTCTGCTACTACGACCGTTGCTACCCACCATCGAGAGTACAAGTCAATGGCGACCGTCAGTCACGAGGGGGAGGTGCTACACACCCCTCCTTCACACTCCATTATATACAAAAATAAAAGGCCTGGTTAAAATAAGTTCTGTAGTAATATATCATGAACCACTTTATTACTAGCTAGATAAAGCAGGTTCGACTATATAATATTATCGGGTACGGTATAAATCATCAAAGGTACTCTCAAGCAAGGTTGTATTCAATAAAATGTTATTCGTTAGGCATTATTATATTATATTATATTGTATTATAGTAGGTTGATTACTGTGTTCTGTTATGCAAGTGGGAAACCACTACTTTAGAGTCTGGTTGATGGTTCCATAGAGCAATAAATAATTAAAATATAGCAATGAAAGTAAATTATTGTAAAAAGAATGAAATAATGATTGTACATTACAGTACTATGTAGGTAGTTTATATAGGTAAGGTTTGACATTATGCCCTACCCAGTATGTCGACAATTTTCAAAGGTTCGACTTACGTCCATTTTGACTTACGACCGGTTGGTCAGAACCAAGCTTGGTCGCAAGTCGGATGGTACCTGTACATTATTTAGGTATGAATACTGGTCAGAGAGCCCATCATAAGTCCAAGATGTTGGTAAACGAGTATGTCACTAAGTGAGGAGAGGCTGTATACAGTAAACTACTGTATAAACATTTAAAAATATGTATACTAAAAATGTTGTAAATGATGCAAATGTGACATTAAAGCAGTATCAAAGATTACTGACATAAACCACCTACCATTACAGTATGCTCCTTGTTTAGCCATGAATTCATTTATCGACACAGTACAGTGGACCCCCGGTTAACGATATTTTTTCACTCCAGAAGTATGCTCAGGTGCCAGTACTGACCAAATTTGTTCCCATAAGGAATATTGTGAAGTAGATTAGTCCATTTCAGACCCCCAAACATACATGTACAAACGCACTTACATAAATACACTTACATAATTGGTTGCATTCGGAGGTGATCGTTATGCGGGGGTCCACTGTATTAGGAATGGAACTCCGTCATTAAGTGAAGAGAGCTGTATGTACAAAGTATTTATAGGTCGCAGCAATGTTTTAAACATGGTGAATATCATAATGGTATATGATACCGACAGAATGGTAAGTAAGACAGATAGGTAACATCGTCTTCACATCACTACAGCTCCTGCCTACTTTCTGTACTCGACTGAAGAAGCCTACTGTGTAGGTGAAACATTTTGGAATAAAGATGTCTAACTGTTGCCTATGTCTTACTTACCAACCTGTCAGTATTATATACCATTTTGATATTCACTCTGTCAGACACTGCAACACAATGACATCTTGGTGCAGAAGCAAAAACACTTTGGACAACTTTATGAAGTGAGAATGGTTGGATCTGAGAAGGATGTGACCTCTCAGTGATTACATTCTTGCTTCTACCACTCTACATCTGACCTTCCGACGACAGTACAGTGGACCCTTGGGGAACGATGCCATTGCATAGCGATACAATTGGATAGCGATGTGTTTTTACATAAAAATATTGGCTCAGCCAACGATGAAAAACTCGGTTAAGAACATTCATCCCGAATGTGTCCACACAGCCTGGGCAGCCCGCAGCTGCTCGGCCACTATGTATAGCTAGTGTGCCATTGTTTACAAGCCAGTGCAGATGGTTCCACACATACATGCAATACATTTTGTATTAATCCATTGTTTTTAGTGTTTGTAACTGCTAAATAAGCCAGCATGGGCCCAAAGAAAGCTTCAAGTGCTAACCCTGTGGTAAAAAGGGTGAGAAATACTAGTGAACTGAAGAAAGAGATAATAGCAAAATACAAAAGTGGAGTGAGTGCCTCCAAGCTGGCCTGGTTGTATAACAAACCCCAATCAACAATCGCTACTCTCTTGGCCAACAGAAAGGCAGTCAAGGAAGCTGTTGTTGCGAAAGGTGCAAGTATGCTTACAAAAAAGAGATAGCAAATGCTTGAAGATGTGGAGAGACTGTTATTGGTGTGGATCAATGATAAACAATTATCAGGAGATAGTGTTTTACAGTCAATTATATGTGACAAGGCAGGCAGTTGCATTATGATTTAATTAAGAAAATGCCTGAAACCAGTGTTGATGTTAGTTAATTTAAGGCCAGCAAAGGTTGGTTTGATAGATTTAAGAATCGTAGTGGCATACACAGTGTGATAAGGCATGGTGAGGCTGCCAGTTCTGACAAAAAAGCATCTGAAAAATATGTGGACCCATAAACAGTCCAAACATATACGTATATATACACGTTCACTACCCCAGTGCCCCAAATATTTTGAAAAATAAAAAAATTGTTCTTTTTATATAGAAATAAAGTACACATTTTTCAAAGAGTTATAGGATAAAAATTTTTTTTTAGGGTCAGCATTTACCATGATATGAGGGCACGAAGTTGGCACTTGGCAATTACCTGATGGTAACACGGAGTCCTGCCGCTTGCAGAAGTGTTGCAGATATACCTTTTTTTCTGGTTTTCATATTATTTTATGTAATTTTTATGCTCTGATAATTGCAATTTATAGTAGTTCTTGTCATTTCATGACCAATCTTTGTTCTGACATTAATATTAGGTACTGAAATTGTACTCACATTGTCACAAACACATTGACAGGTGGACATTTACACCTGCCTTGATTATTTACTATTGCATAGGAATATATACCAAGTATTTATAGGTCCCAGCAATGTTTTGGATACACAGGTGTACAGAAGAAGAAGAAGGAAGAAGACTGGAGAAGAAGGAAGAAGAAGGAAGAAGAAGCAGAAGTTCTTTTGAAGCATGATGTCAGCAACAAGCATCCGGGATGGCAGTGATAAGAGTTTGATAAGGAATGACATTTGATGAGCATCAGCATTTCTGTCTCTGCTTATCTGTCTCTCTATCTGCTTGTCTCTCTCTTTCTGTCTGCTTGTCTCTCTGTCTCAAAGAGAGCCACTGTGAATCAACAGGTATTCGTATGCATTATATCTACAAGCACAGTATAGCACTTCAGATTTTTTTAGGTTATCCCAGGTAATTTACACTTTCTATAATTGTATTTATATGTACCTGTGAGACAGATATAAGAAGAGATAGCCAGAGACAGATAGAAAGAGAAAGAGAAGATAGAGACAGGTAGACAGATAGCCAGAGACATACAGAGACAGATAGACAGAGACAGGCAGAGACCTGTTTGTGTGCTCTCTGTGAATCTGTACCAGGATGCCCTCTCTTGAGCAACTTTACCAGCAGCTGAGAGAAGAGCTCAGAGTTGCTAAGATGGAGATACGGCGATTAACGGAGGAGAACAAGAGGATTCGTAGTAATCCTTCTGTTGTGAGTCCCCAGGTTAAGAGGGGAGCTTGGTCAGTGGCCGGGCAACATGGAACCAAGCTGAAGATCAAGAAAACGGTTGGAGAGGCAGAAACAACGAGAAACCAGAAGACTACCGTGGAAACTTCCAACTCATTCTCGGTGCTACCTGACGAATGTGAGTGTTCTACTGGGAATGCCACAACGAGCACCAAAGAAACATTGGCAGACGTGAGTAAGACATCCCTAGAAACCCCAACGAAGACCATCGAGAACGTCTTGACGAATTCTACAAGTGGTGTAATGCTACCTGGCGAATGTGAGTCGACTACTCGGAGCATCACGACGGACGACGCCAAGGAAGGTAAAAACATTGTTGTTGTTGGGGATAGCCAGATTAGGTACCTGGATAAGGCATTCTGCTTGAAGGATAGGAGTAGGAGACAGAGAGTGTGTTTTCCTGGGGCTGGGATGAAGGATATTGTTAGCCGTCTGGATGACATCATGAGAGGTAATGGGAGCAATCCTATTATCTGTCTCAGTGCTGGAGGCAACGATGTTGGCAGACATAGGAGTGAGGACCTGATTAGCAGGTATAGGTCAGCAATAGAGATAATTAGGAGGAAGGGTGGGAAACCTGTCATATGTGGCATTTTGCCAAGGAGAGGAGTTGGAAATGAATGGTTGTCCAGAGCAATTGGTGTCAATTGCTGGCTGGACAAATACTGTAAGGAAAATGTGGTAACATTCATTGACAACTGGGACCTCTTCTATGGCAGAAATGACATGTATGCCAGGGATGGGGTTCACTTATCTAGGTGTGGGGTGGGAGCACTGGCCAACGCAGTGGAGGGAGCTGTTAGGTCTTTAAACTAGGAATAGTTAGTGGTATGGGTTTTGGCGGGAAAACTGTGAAGTCGCAGGGTAGCAACATGAGTACTAGGAGAACTAGTAATAGGCAAAATGAGGTGGATATTGGAAAGCCAGTGGCACTAATTGACAAGGACAGTAATAGGTTTAGTGGAATAACAGAAAGGAGCAGGAAGGGTAAAGAGAGAGGAGGGTCATTAAATATTTATTACACAAATAGTCGCAGTGCTAGGAATAAGATGGACGAGTTGAGACTAGTTGCTAGTGCAGGTAACATAGATGTATTTGCCATTACTGAGACGTGGTTTAATTCAAAAAGTCGGGACATGCCTGCAGAATGTCACATTCAGGGTTTTAAATTGTTCCAAGTAGATAGAAGTATCAGGAAGGGGGGTGGGGTGGCATTGTATGTCCGAGATCGCTTGAACTGTTGCATAAAAACGGGTATTAAGTCTGAAGTAACACATACAGAGTCTGTTTGGATAGAATTTTCAGAGGGGCATGAAAAATTAATTTTAGGTGTGATATACCGTCCCCCAAATTTAGATAGGGACCAGGGGAGACTACTATGGGAGGAAATTGTTAGGGCCACAAGGCACGATAATGTAGTAATTCTAGGAGACTTTAACTTTAGTCATATTGATTGGAATTTCTTGACTGGGAATTTAGAATCATACGATTTCTTAGAAGTAGTTCAGGATTGTTTTTTGAAGCAGTTTGTGACAGAACCTACAAGGGGTAATAACCTGCTTGACTTAGTTCTGGCAAACAATGAATCCCTTGTTAATAATTTAGAAGTTTCAGAGGAACTGGGTGCTAGCGACCACAAATCAATTACATTTAGAATTGAATGGAAGTATGATAGTAGGGATAACTCAGTAACAGTCCCAGATTTTCACTTAGCAGATTACGATGGGCTTAGAGAACACTTATCATCTGTTGACTGGGGTAACGAAGAGAGCTATCAATATGACAGTTTTCTGAACACAATACATGCTGCTCAAAGAACGTTTATCCCTTATAAGGAAATTAGATCAAATAGAAATGACCCAAAATGGATGAATACTAGGCTGAAATATCTACTAGGGCATAAGAAAGGAATTTATAGACGTATCAAAAGAGGCGAGGGCCATCTTATGAATCAGTATATTGACATTAAGAGGGACATTAAAAAGGGGATAAGAAAAGCTAAAAGGGACTATGAAATTAAAGTTGCTAGGGATTCTAAAACTAACCCAAAAAGTTTTTTCCAGGTCTATAGAACAAAAGTCAGAGATAAGATAGGTCCCCTTAAAAATAACTATGGGCATCTTACTGACAAAGAGAATGAAATGTGCTCGATTTTAAATAATTATTTTCTCTCGGTTTTTACACAGGAAGACACTAATAATATTCCGGTAATTAATTTTTATAGTGGATCAGAAGAAGATAAATTATGTAACATCACAGTCACTAGTGAAATGGTTGTGAAGCAGATAGACCGACTGAAGCAAAATAAGTCACTGGGTCCTGATGAGGTTTTATCAAGGGTTCTTAAGGAATGCAAAATGGAAGTCTGTGAACCATTAACTAATATTTTTAATTTATCTCTTCAAACAGGTGTAGTGTCTGATATGTGGAAGATGGCTAATGTAATTCCTATTTTTAAAACAGGGGACAAGTCGTTACCGTCAAATTACCGCCCAATAAGCCTGACCTCAATTGTAGGCAAATTACTAGAGTCAATTATAGCTGAGATTATAAGAAGCCATCTCGATAAGCATAGCTTGATTAATGATACTCAGCATGGATTCACAAGAGGCCGGTCTTGTCTAACTAATTTATTAACTTTCTTCAGTAAAGCTTTTGAGGCTGTTGACCACGATAAAGAATTTGATATTGTTTACTTAGATTTTAGTAAAGCATTTGATAGAGTTCCGCACCAAAGACTGTTGAAGAAAGTAGCAGCTCATGGCATTGGGGGAAGGGTGCTCTCGTGGATCGAATCATGGCTCACAGACAGGAAGCAGAGAGTGTCCATAAATGGGGTTAAATCCGAGTGGGGATCAGTAACAAGTGGGGTTCCACAGGGATCAGTCTTGGGCCCGTTGTTGTTTATAATATATATCAATGATCTTGATGAAGGAATTACTAGTGATATGAGCAAATTCGCCAATGACACGAAGATAGGTAGGATAATTGATTCAAACGTAGATGTTAGGGAACTTCAGGAGGATTTAGACAAACTCTACTCTTGGTCAGAAAAGTGGCAGATGCAGTTCAATGTAGATAAATGCAAGGTTCTGAAGCTCGGGAGTGTCCATAACCCTAGCACTTATAAGTTAAATAATGTAGAACTTAGCCATACAGATTGCGAAAGGGACTTGGGGGTTATGGTAAGCAGCAACCTTAAACCAAGACAGCAATGCCTAAGCGTACGTAATAAGGCAAATAGATTACTGGGATTTATATCAAGAAGTGTAAGCAACAGAAGTCCAGAGGTCATACTGCAGCTTTATACATCATTAGTAAGGCCTCACCTAGATTATGCAGCTCAATTCTGGTCTCCATATTACAGAATGGACATAAATTCTTTAGAAAACATTCAGCGTAGGATGACTAAATTAATACATAGCATTAGAAATCTTCCTTATGAAGAAAGATTGAAGACTCTTAAGTTACATTCACTTGTTAGACGAAGAATGAGGGGAGACCTGATCGAAGTGTACAAGTGGAAGATAGGTATTAATAAAGGGGATATTAACAAGGTCTTAAGGATATCTCTCCAAGAGAGAACCCGCAGTAATGGATTTAAATTGGATAAGTTTAGATTTAGAAAGGACATAGGAAAGTATTGGTTTGGAAATAGGGTAGTTGATGAGTGGAACAGTCTACCTAGTTGGGTTATTGAGGCTGGGACTTTGGGTAGTTTCAAATTTAGGTTGGATAAGTACATGAGTGGGAGGGGTTGGATTTGAGAGGGACTTGCACATCGGAGCTTGTTTCTTGGGTGGCATTGAAAATTGGGTTGGTCAAATGTTGTTAGTGGGATGAATTGTAAAGGACCTGCCTAGTATGGGCCAACAGGCCTGCTGCAGTGTTCCTCCTTTCTTATGTTCTTATGTTATGTTGACACAGGCAGGTAGACAGAGACTGGCCGAGACAGGTAGACACAGATAGACAGAGACAAATAGACAGTGACAGATACAGAGACAGATAGACAGGCACTAAACTTGAGGTCAACATCACTTTCCTCTTAAAAGGGGAGTGTTAATATGACATTACATCAGTGAATCCTTGGTGTTTGCTGCACTGTTTGCTTTAGCTGGCACTCATTTTAACTGGCACTCCCACAAGGTACTAAGTGGTCCCAGATTTTTTTAATATGGTGCACACCGAGTGTTAAGACCAATTCTATGCTGACCAGGCATCTCAGGGCAATCATGCCAAATTTGGAGGCAGGAAAAATAAAACTTATATATATATGTGTTTGGGGAGCTAGCAGTAAGAATGTATATATACATTTGGACCGTTTACGGGTTAAGGGGTACATAGACGCTGAAAAATTAAAACACCAACAAGTGTTCAGTTGTGACAAAACAGGCCTGTTTTGGAAGAAAATGCCAAACAGGACCTACATTATTCAGGTGGAAAAGGCACTCCCAGGACACAAACCAATGAAAGACAGGCTAACTCTTATGTTTTGTAGTATTGCTTGTGGGGATTGCAAAGTGAAGACTTTACTCATGTATCACTTTGAAACTCCCACAGTGTTCAAGAAAAACAGTGTCATCAAGGCTAATTTGTGACTCACGAAATTGTAATGACACGATTGCAAACAAACCATACCACAGGCGGGATTGAACCCACGGTCAGAGAGTCTCAAAACTCCAGACCATCACGTTAGCCACTGGACCAGCTAGCCACAATAAGATTCGTCCAACTAGGTATATTTCTACACCATAGGAAGGTTAGCATAGGCACAACTGTGACCACAAATGCAAGTTTTTACAGATGAATCTCCAGCTAGCGTGGCCGTGACAAACTCTAGCTCAAGTCCCCTCACTGCCGTCAACATGACTCACGAAATTGTAATGACACGATTGTAAAAAAATCATACCAAGGGCGGGATTGAGACTCTCTGACCGCGGGTACAATCCCGCCCATGGTATGGTTTGTTTGCAATCGTGTCATTACGATTTCGTGAGTCATGTTGATGGCAGTGAGGGGACTTGAGCTAGAGTTTGTCACAGCCACGCTAGCTGGAGATTCGTCTGTAAAAACTTGCATTTGTGGTCACAGTGATGCCTATGCTAACCTTCCTATGGTGTAGAAATATACCTAGTTGGACAAATCTTATTGTGGCTAGCTGGTCCAGTGGCTAACGTGACGGTCTGGAGTTTTGAGACTCTCTGACTGCGGGTTCAATCCCGCCCGTGGTATGGTTTGGCTTTTTTAAGGCTAATTTGTGTGTGATGTGGAAGGCAAACAGTAAGGCATGGGTCACTAGGGACATTTTCCTCAACTGGTTCTATCATGTGTTTGGTCCCACTGTGAAAAAATACCTCCTAGAAAATAAATTGGACCTCAAGTGCCACCTGGTATTAGACAATGCACCTGCTCATCCTCCAGGCTTGCAAGAGCAAATTTTGGGGGAGTTGAGTTTCATGAAAGTCAGGTTTTTGCCTCCTAACATCACTCCTCTCCTCCAGCCCATGGACCAGCAGGTCATTTCAAATTTCAAAAAACTGTACACCTAAGCAGTGTTTCAAAAGTGCTTTGAAGTGACCTCAGACACTGAATTGACCCTAAGAGTGTTTTGGAAAGATCACTTCAGTATCCTCAGTTGCGTAAACCTTATAGGTGAGGCTTGGGAGGGATTGACTTGCAGGACTTTGAACTCTGCTTGGAGGAAATTGTGGCCATAATATGTACAAGAGAGGGATTTTGAAGGATTTTGGGCTAATCCTGAGGAGCCTATACCAGTTGTGGAATCTATTGTGTCATTGGGGAAGTCCATGGGGTTAGAGGTTAGTGGGGAGGATGTGGAAGAGTTTGTGGAGAACGATGATGAAGAACTAACCACTGATGAGCTGCAAAAGCATCTGCAACAGCAAGAGACCACAGCTGAGGAAATTGTTTCAGAGGAGAGGAGAGAGAGATAGAGGAAGTTGCCTTCTTCAACAATTAAGGACATTTGCACAATGTGGACAAAGGTGCAAACCTTTATGGATGAACATCACCCCAACACAGCTGTTGCAAGCCGTGCTGGTGACTTTTACAACGACAATGTTGTGTCCCAATTTAGCTAAATCTTAAAGGAACGCCAGAAACAGAGCACTATGGACAGATTTTTGATGCGACTGAGGTCCAGTGACTGTCAGGTTGTTCCCAGTAGCATTAAAAAACAAAGGAGGGAAGTAACCCCGTAAAAGGACTTGCTACCTAAAGTCCTTATGGAAGGGGATTCCCCTTCCAACAATAATACACCTCCATCATCTCCCCTTCTCCCATCTCATCACTCATCAATAAATCTTCAGTAAAGATAAATGTCATTTATTCTTCATCTATTTATTCTTCATGTCTCATTCTTTTCTGTGTAGGAAAATGTATATTTCATTTGAAAATTTTTTTTCTTCTAATACGCACTTTTGTGTGTCTGGAACAGATTAATTGGATTTCCATTATATCTTATGGGGAAAATTAATTCGGCTAACAATAAAATCAGTTAAGGACAAGCTCTCGGAATGGAATAATATTGTAACCCGAGGATCCACTGTATATATGTCTCGACGCTGTTGCTTGATACCTTTGATATACCTTTGAAAAGTTTCTAGAGTTTATCTACTCTCTGAGCCTGGCCATGGGCCAGGCTCATCTGATACTTTCGTGGTCAACCAGGCTGTTGCTGCTGGAGGCCTGCTGCCCCACATATCCATCACAGCCTGGTTGATCTGGAACCTGGTGAAGGAACTTTTCCAGTTTCCTCTTGAAGGCTTCTACACTTCTACACTTGATCTCCACATTGTTTGAGAGTATGGAACAGAACTCTTCTCCAGGCTGAGGGACTGACAACCTCCAATCTTCAACTTCAAGGGTGATGGACTGATAACATCATCTTCACATCTCTACTACTCCTGCCTACTTTCTGTATTCAACTGAAGAAGTCTACTGTGTAGGTGAAACGTTTCAGATTAAAGATGTCTAACTGTTGCCTATGTGTCTTGCTTACCAATGTTTTAGAGATGTTGGAGAATGTATGAAACTTTTTGAAGGAAGGTGTAAGATTAGTGTCACTCCACTGGTGACAGTGTAGCAGTTCAGTGACACTTGATGATCATGCACTGCTAACAGTGCAGCAGTTCAGTGACACTTGATGATCATGCACTGCTCCAGAGAACCCATGATTTATTTCTTTTCACTGTTATACATTAAACATGTAACATGTCTATCTGTCTGCTTATCTGTCTTTCTGTCTGCCTATGTGTCTTCCTGTCTCTCTGTCTGTCTCTCTGTATCAGAGAGAACACCACTCATGAACCATGAGGTATTACAAATGATGCAGAGTCGTCATGTCTGGTTCCTGATCAAGTGAAAATGTGTATTACTTGCCAGTCATGCTTATTATGTCTTATATCTACAAGCACAGTATCACACTTTGTCTGGATTTTTTGGGGTTATCCTATGTAATTTATACTATGTATGATAACTGTACTTATGTGTACCTGTGAGATACAGGGAGAGACAGAGATATATACAAACAGAGATAGACAGAGATATATACAAATGGAGATAGATACAGACAGCAATAGATACAGACAGAAGGAACAGAGATAACCAAAGTCAATCAGCCACCCATCTACCCGGCCAGCCAACCTGCTGAACATGTATTACACATTCCACAATTATTTCTCTTTACATAGGGCATAGGCTATAGGATATTCTTGCAGGATGACACTACTAGTGGTATCAAAAATGAAAGGATGTTGCACAAATGTTGCACATGGGTTATTATTGAGGTTTTTGATATTTCCTTGACCACTTGTGGAAACATCTATCTCAAAGCCACTAAACTAAGGGTCAACTGCTCTTTATAGGGAAGTGCTAATATGACATGACATCACTGAATCCCTGGTGTTTGCAATATTTTTTGTTCTATCTGGTTCTCAATTGATTTGGTGCTCCCACAAGGTACTAAGTAGTCCCAGATTTTTTAATACTGCTCATACCGGGTGTTCAGACTCATTCTATGCTTAACCCTTTCAGGGTCTGTCCCGTAGATCTACGGCTTCACGTTGAGTGTCCAAACCGTAGATCTATGCCAAAATTCTAGCGCCGTCAAATTTAGCGCGAAAGCGCTCATAGGCCTACATGTGAGAGAACGGGTCTGTGTGGTGGGAGTGCACCATAAACAAAAAATCTAGGCACCCGCACAGCATTGTGGGAACGCCGGCTCAGTTACCCTTGTTCACCATGCCTCGTTGCAAGTCAGCTCTCACTCCACGGAAAATTGGGACTCTCCTCTTCCTATCTGATAGTTCTGACACTGATGGAAGTGGAAATAAAGACGAATTCTATGGCTTTGATCAGTTAGTGACCGAAAGGAATGACCAGGATATCGATAATAGTGCAGAAAACCCTGACGATCCTCAACCTTCTAGCTCTGGTGTGGGCACTCGTGACTCATGGTCGGTTGTGCCTCAACGCAAGAGAAAACTAATATTTTCGCATGGCCAGGCCTCTGACTTCAGTAATGATGATGATAGTGACGTGGATTGTGATTTTATTGCGCTTGACGATCATTCGAGTAGTGATAGTGAGGAATCATATTCACTAGTGAAGCATCGGTATGTACGCTGCCGCATGCGCTCGGGTAGTGTACCCTATGCTGTGCCAAGGGGACGGAGTACATCCCGTGGCCCTGCACCAGGTTTAGATAGTGATAGTGAGGATGATGTGGCTACACTTGGCATGGATAGACCACAGGCATCAGTAGATGGTGGCAGTGGTGATGGTAGTGGCACCGCCATACGTGACTCACCAGCCCAGGCTGGGACCCATGCTGCTGACTCCTCAGTTCAAGGACAAAGTGGAGCGTCAGCCACCAGCCCACCACAACCACAACCACCTGCACAACCAACCTATGATGTCCAGTATCCACCAGCAAACCGTATCTGGGATTGGCAGTAAAATCCCAATTTTGTTCCCAAGCCCCACCACTTTGATGACTCTCAAAGTGGAATTCTACCTACTTGTCCCCTTGGAACCACGGCCAATGAACTGGAATTCTTTGAATTATTCTTTGACCAGCAATTGATGGAAACTATTGTCAGGGAAAGTAATAAGTATTTTGAGTACACCATGGCAAATACGATCATATCATAACAGTCAGGACTACACCGGTGGAAAGAGATGACTGTTGCAGAAATGTATTTGCTTTTTGCAACAATAATGCTTATGCCTCATGTCTATAAGCATAATATAAAAGCATACTGGTCCACATATCGGCTAATTTCTACCCCGGTCTTCAGTGAAATCATCCCAGTGAACAGGTTTATATTACTGTTACGTATGTTGCACTTCTCTGACAAAACCAGGCCTGACAGAAGTGACAGGTTATACAAGATTAGAAATGTTTTTATGTATCTCAAACAAAAGTTCAGCATATACTTTTATCCATTCAAGAATCTTGTAACTGACGAGTCATTGATTTTGTTCAAAGGTAGACTGTCATTCAAGCAGTATATACCGAGCAAGAGGAAATGCTTTGGTATAAAACTGCTTGTACTCTGTGATTGTGACAGTGGCCTGGTGTTGGATATTGTTGTATACATGGGAAGTAAAACATTGAAAGATACCAAGATGTTATTGGGTATCTCAGGTGACATAGTGAGAAACATGATGGCACCTTATCTTGGTAAGGGGCATACATTATATACCAATAACTGGTACACAAGCCCATTACTCAGTGATTTCATGCGAGTGAACAAGACAGATGTGTGTGGCACAGTGCATTCTAATCGTAAACATATGCCCAGGCTCAACGCAGGTGCTCGTGGTGATGACATGCAGGTGTTTACTGCCAATGACATCATGGCATTACGGTGGCATGACAAATGAGATGTCACATTGTTGACAACCATTCACCGCAATGAAATGCAAGACAGTGGCAAAGTTGATCGAGTGACTAATGAACGTATTCAAAAACCAGTGACAGTGATTGATTATACACAAAACATGCGCTTGGTTGACAAATGTGACATGCAGATTGGTTTTGTTGATTGTGTTCGTAAGAGTTACAAGTGGTATATGAAACTTTTCTTCTATCTCATGGACATTTCAATGCTCAATGCATATAATATGTACCAAATAAAGACTGGCAACAGACCACCGTATGGTGAATTTTGTTTGTCTGTTGTCAGACAACTCATAATGAAGTACCAGGTAAGAACACCTGCTATACAACAAGGTCCTCGAATTCCTCAGGATATACCCAAGCGTTTGAGGAGGGAAGGTAAACATTTCATAATACAGCTTCCTTCAACTCAGAAGAAATTTGCTCAGAAGAGATGCATCGTCTGTGCACAAACAAAACAATGACAACAAAGACGCAAAGACACTCGGTTTATGTGTGAGGAATGTAAGGTGCCTGTGTGCATGGTGCCTTGTTTCAAGGAGTTCCACAAGCTCCAGCAGTTCTAAAACCATGTCTAGTGATTGTAAATATGTAAATATATGATAGAACATTAGTATTATACAAGATTTGTGCATGTTTATTGTAATAAATAACAGTGGTAAACAATAATATAATAATAACTTTAGTGCGGTTATTGTGTTCAATACATTGAGTTTATATATATACATTATATACAGTATTGGTCTCTCAGGCCCCAAATGTTAGTAGGAAAAGAAAAAAATTGGAAAAGAAAAGAAAAAACTACAAAAACTGCTAAATAAAGTAATGCGTGTATGTGGAATTCGTCGATGTTGCCGCCACCACGTCATTTTGGACAAACTTCTCGGCACTGTATCTCAGTAAGTACTGATCAGAAATTTTTTTTGTCTTATTACCTTCACAAAAATATGCTCTTTAATTCTGTAAGAAAAAATATTTTTTTTTTTTTCAAAATTGCTTGGACACTGGAGCACCACTTCAAATTTTGGCCTTGGACCCTGAAGGGGTTAACAGGCATCTCAGGTCATTTGAGGCAAATTTGGAGGTAGGAAAGATAAAATGTTGATCTACATTTGTAGCACCAGCAGTAAAAAAGTAGATCTACATATGGACAGTTAAGAGTTTAAATATTATGTATTACATTTGGGAGTGGGAGCCAGGTCTGCCTACACCTGACTTTCTACAAATATATATTACTCACTCTTCACCCTTCATTAAAACTACAAATATTTTTAAGTAATGAATATACTGTGCATGTATTTTACTTTTTATTGTTTTTAATGCCTAGTTCTACTGTTAGCATAATACAGCTTCTCCTTACTTAGTGACATACTCGTTTACCGATGACTCGGACTTATGATGGTCTCTCTGACCTGTGTGCATACCTAAATAATGTATATTAGAGCTGATTTCCTCTATTTTGTTTATTACAATATACAGTACACTGCTGTATAAACTTTCAAAAATATACCAGAAATGCTATAAATGGTTGACTCAAACCCACTACCATTATAGTATGCTCCTCACTTAGTGATGAATTTGTTTACCAATGTTGTCTTAGGACCAGAACTCCGTTGTTAAGTGAGGAGAAGCTGTATATGTTATCGTAAACTTGTCTGGTATTTGTATGCATTTATAAGCAGAAAAAATGGCTTACTGGCAATGCCTGCTTTCTGACGAAAGCCTTAAACATAACCTGCTGTATGAGTGGTGCCCTGCTGTTCAATAGTTGGGTAACACATGAACAACTTTCTTATATATCAGTAGTCATAAACTAACTTAGCTTTGGGTTTTGTTAGTGACTTTATTATAGAAGTAATGTATGTAGAATTAGTTTGGAATAGGTAGAGGGAAGTGTGATAGTTATCAGTTAGGTAATCACTAAACTGGGCTTGAGAGCTCAGAACTTTTTGGCTATATTTATTACTATGGTGGAGAAGAAGTCATTCAGTTTACTTACTGTTTCAGAGAGTTGGAGAGGAGGTTCAGTTGGTTTAGTTAATACATGTCTATTTTTGTGACTATGACAACTATAAGGAATTTTAGAAAAACCCTTCAGTCAAAATATTATGAAAAGTTGGGTATCAATAAGTTAGGAAGCAGGTTTGTTACCATATTATTAGTATTATAAGAAAGTAAGTAATTTTAAAAATGAAAATCTTCATGATCATGTTATCATGATTAATATTGTATAACATGAAAAAGAAACAAAGACTTTCAACTTACAGTTAATGTCGCTGGAGGGATTTCACCAGTAATTATCTTAACTTTCTCCATGATGGTGGTGGTTGAGTCTCCCTGGAGAACAGTGGCAGCTGTGGCACCTGTCTCTGTGGTGATGGTGTCCAGGGCCTTCTTAATGGTCTCCTGTACCTGTCATTACCAACACAAACATTAATGCTGGATGTCAGCAACAACTTGTCTCTACTCTGACACTTTCACAACTGTTGATTACTTAAGACTTATGTCTTAAAATATCACTCACTCCCTCCCTTCAACCCTTCCTAATATATCCCCTGTACTTCCCTTCAACCTTCCTAATATATCCCCTGTACCTTCCTTCAACCTTTCCTAATATATGCCCTGTACCTCCCTTCAACCCTTCCTAATATATCCCCTGTACCTCCCTTCAACCCTTCCTAATATATCCCCTGTACCTACCTTCAACCTTCCTAATATATCCCTGTAACTACTTTCAACCCTTCCTAATACATCCCCTGTACCTTCCTTCAACCTTCCTTACATATCCACTGTACCTACCTTCAGCCTTCCTAATATATCCAATGTACCTTCCTTCAACCCTTCCTAATATATCCAATGTACCTTCCTTCAACCCTTCCTAATATATCCCCTGTACCTACCTTCAACCTTCCTAATATATCCCTGTAACTACTTTCAACCCTTCCTAATACATCCCCTGTACCTTCCTTCAACCTTCCTTACATATCCACTGTACCTACCTTCAGCCTTCCTAATATATCCAATGTACCTTCCTTCAACCCTTCCTAATATATCTCCTGTACCTCACTTCAACCTGTCCTAATATATCCCCTGTACCTCCCTTCAACCCTTCCTAGGATATCCCCTGTACCTCCCTTCAACCCTTCCTAGGATATCCCCTGTACCTTCCTAGGATATCCCTTGTACCTTCCTTCAACCCTTCCTAGCACATCACCTGTACCTATTCTTCAACCTTCCTTGGATATCTCTTGAAGCAACCACCCAGGGAAGTACTACCATCCTGTGGTAGTAGGTTTGTAGACAGCAACCACCCTGGGAGGTACTACCATCCTGTGGGAGTAGGTTTACTGACAGCAATCACCCTGGAAGGTACTGTGATCCTATGGTAGTAGATTGGTAGATAGCAACCACCCAGGGAGGTGCTACCATCCTGTGGTAGTAGGTTTGAAGACAGCAACCACCCAGGGAGGTACTACCATCCTGTGGTAGTAGGTTGGTACAGAGCACCCACCCAGGGAGGTACTACCATCCTGTGGTAGTAGGTTTATAGACAGCAATCACCCTGGGAGGTACTGCCATCCTGTGGGAGTAGGTTGGTAGACAGCAACCACCCAGGGAGGTACTGCCATCATGTGGTAGTAGATTGGTAGACAGCAACCACCCAGGGAGGTACTACCATCCTGTGGTAGTAGGCTTGTAGACAGCAACCACCCAGGGAGGTACTACCATCCTGTGGTAGTAGGTTGGTAGACAGCAACCACCCAGGGAGGTACTACCATCCTGTGGTAGTAGGCTTGTAGACAGCAACCACCCAGGGAGGTACTACCATCCTGTGGTAGTAGGTTGGTAGACAGCAACCCCCCAGGGAGGTACTACCATCCTGTGGTAGTAAGTTGGCAGACATCTGCCACCCAGGGAGGTACTACCATCCTGTGGTAGTAAGTTGGCAGACATCTGCCACCCAGGGAGGTACTACCATCCTGTGGTAGTAGGTTGGTAGATAGCAGCCACCCTGGGAGATACTACTATGCTGTGGTAGTAGGTTGGTAGATAGCAACCACTCAGGGAGGTACTACTGTCCTACCAAATGAGTGTAAAACAGAAGCCTGTAATTGTTTTACATTATGGTATGATTGCTGATGTCTTTTTTCTGTCACATAAATATGCATAATTTCAAGTATGTCTTGCTAATTCTACTTCCACTTAGGTCACACTTCACATGCATGTACAAGCACACAAACACACCCCTTTGGGTTTTCTTCTCTTTTCTTACTAGTGCTTTTTCTTGTTTATTTCCTGTTATTTCCACGGGGAAGTGGAAGAGAATTCTTCCTCTGTAAGCCATGCGTGTCATAATAGGTAACTAAAATGTCAGGAGCAAGAAGCTAATGACCCCTTATCCTGTATACAATACTAAATTTATAAAGAAACTTTTGTTTTTCTTTTTGGGCCACCCTCCTTCAGTGGGATATGGCCAGTGCAATGAAAGAAGAAAGATTAATATATTTAATAATAGCTAACTTAAGGGACGAGCTTGAGTTTTTATGAGCGTAGTACAAAAATACATAATTGAAAAATATGGAAATGAAGTTTTGTTGACAGAAAAATAGTTTAAGAATCTGGCAACATTTTGGTGAAAATCACATTTTAAATTTGCTCTTAAAGTTGTATATATTTACAGAACAGAATCAATATATAAAAATGAATTAAGAAATTGTTTAGAAAGTTCAATAATGACTGTGGCATCGTACCTTTACTGAGGTGTAGACAGTGTTGACATTTGGGAAGAGTTCCTGGCACTTCTGGATCCAATCTTCAGCCTCCACACTGTAGTGATCAGCCTCATCAATGGTTGTGACGACCTCCTGTACAGTGTTGACTGTGATGAGGTTCTCCAGCATGGTCTGCAGCTGCTTCTTTCCTGCCTCTCCTTCTGTTGTCATTGTCAGCACACTGGTATCCTCCTGTTCCAGGAGCTCTATTGCTGCCTTGTTCTGCTCCAGCAGATCATGGAGTCTGTCCTGCAGTTGGTGATGCTGGATCTTCCAGTCCCTCACCTGCCCCTGGTACTTGCCCAGCTGGGACAGTGCTTCTTCACACTCACTTATAAGGTTACTGATACTGCTCTTGTGTTCCTGTACCAAAGACCGTAACTTCTTGCTGATACCTCTTGTGCGGTCTTGACCACATTTTGTTGACATTGTTCCCACTGATGTAACCTGGATATTTCTGAGTTTCTTTATCACAGCCTCCATAGTGTAGCTGATCGGGAACTGAGTAGCATCTGTGGCACTGTGCTCAGCACGATAGCTGGGACAGGTGAGCTGAGCATTCTTAATTGTATCTTCAATACACTGTGAGCAGAATGTGTGACCACACGGCAGAGTGCGTGGTCGTCGAAGGTCTTCATCATAATTGTTAAAGCACACTTTACACTCTTCTGGTTCGTCGTTTTCCTGTAGAAAATAAATATTAAGTTAGATTTTACATTAACAGGATTGAATTTAAAGAATTATGTGTTCATATTGAATTTTATAGACAATCTTGTAAAGTTAAAAGAATTGCCAAACTTCTTGATATTACTACCATATACAACATACATACACTGGAGGTATATACTGTCAAACTTCTTGACATTACTACCTTATACAACATACATACACTGGAGGTATATACTGTCAGACTTCTTGACATTACTACCATATACAACATACATACACTGGAGGTATATACTGTCAGACTTCTTGACATTACTACCATATACAACATACATACACTGGAGGTATAAACTGTCAAACTTCTTCATATTAGCCACCACATACAACATAATGGAGGTATATATTGTCGAACTTCTTCATATTAACCACCATATACAACATAATGGAGGTATATATTGCTAAAACTTCATATTAACTACTACATATAACATAAAACCAGACTTAGTAAGCTGTATTGGTTACATGACCAAACATAGAAGAAACTAATACAATAATGCTTTGAGATCTCTTTTTTATTAACTTTAGACAGAGTTTTACAAGGTTAGGTTAAGGATTCCTAACTTTATTTACAAGTTAAGAGCTGTTACCTACATCTACTCATTTTAAAGCTTTTTTATTGTTATTAGACACATATGGAACAGGATACAGTTGTAGTTAACTGTGGGTCAGTGATTTTATTTGTCCAACTGACTATGCTGTTGATGTCATAATGCTGTACAAACATATTCTAGACACAAGTAATCCTAGGAATAAATTATCTCAGATGAAGTGTTGTTCTGGAGAAGGCTACCATGTAATTGCTCCTTGCTGACTGTCTTGTTGTGTAGAAGCTCATTTCCTGCTGTCTGTGGAGTGGAGCCAAGTGTAGTACTTAGACAATATTAACTTTGTACATAACAGTAAGGCCACCCACATCTCTCTGGTGTTGAAGACTCTACTGAAATGACAGACTTGTCCAGGAGACAGAGGAGTTATTTTGCTCTGTTCTCTATTCTGTCAAAAAGTCTCAGATGTGAAGGGGAGCAGGAAATCCAAGAAAGTGGAGCATACCCAATGTGTGAATATACTTATGCCTCTTTCAGAATCTTGCAACCTCTACTGCTGAGCAGATGAAAGATATATCTAAGTAAGGTTCTCAACCACTTTGCATGATCTATATTGTGGTTTTTCATAGTTTGAAGTCAAATTTCACCCCAAGGTACCAGCACTCTTTCATTCATTCTTACCACAGCTTCAGCATTACCCTCATGGTGCCTAGAGACCATAATAATTTGTGATATCTCAGGAGCAAATGTGA
This sequence comes from Cherax quadricarinatus, assembly GCF_038502225.1. Lineage (NCBI taxonomy): Eukaryota > Metazoa > Arthropoda > Malacostraca > Decapoda > Parastacidae > Cherax > Cherax quadricarinatus. The sequence goes on along the minus strand of NW_027195437.1, from coordinate 89,360 downwards.
CCTGCCATAATTTTTTCTAGGTTGATGGTGTTCCATATCTTTTTTGCCAGCATGCTCGGCTCACAAACTGAGGTCTGGGGGTCAAGTCAGAACAAAAATTGGCTATAAAATCACAAGAACTACTATAAATTGTAATTATCAGAACATGAAAATTATATAAATTAAAAAAAAAGAGAAAGAGAAAAAAAAAAGGTATATTGGCAACATTTCTGCAAGCGGCTGTACTCCACATTGCCGTCAGGTGGGCAACCACTGCCAGCTTCGCTGCATTATATCTTGGTAAGTATTGGCACTAATTTTCTTTTTTTTGTCTTATTACACACAGAAAATTGTCCTCTTCGTTTCTAGAAAAAAAAAATATTCAGAGTGCAAGCAGTGAAAATGTAGATCAACACTTAGACAGTTTAAGAGTTAAGTATCGATGGAAAAGTTGAAAATTCTAGTGATTTGTTAATTAAACAGAGTTGCAATCGAGGGTAATGGCACGTGAGCTGCCTTTTTGTACATTAATGGTGGAGAGTTACTTAGGTTTCCTGTCTTTTTTTCAGATGACTTATTCCAAATTTATTACAATTTCATGATACTTATGGAAAATTTTATAGGGGTGATTACTTGTACATACCTCAACATTACATGCATACGAGTAATCTCCTTGGGAGACAACAACTATATTGTTTACCATAGTCACCCCGTGTAGACATGTGAGAAAACTTCACCACCTCTGGTCACTGCAGGTGGCCCCTCGACCCTCACAATCTTATCCATATCTATCCGAGACCAGTATAAATTGGATAGCACCCTCAAGTACAGCGCTACTAATTAATTGTGGACTGTATAGATTATATTAGTTTAACACTTGTACATAATCCCACCACTTACCAGATATTCTCTGGTGGTCACTTAATGTGGCTGGATCACCCATAACCTATCCAATTAAAACATACCTAACTGGCCAGTATCAGTCTGCTATAACTAGAAAGGTTACTTAACTGTGGGTGATTGATGCTCCTTATTTCCTCCATTCGCCATCCCTTTTCGATGTCCTGCTACACCGACACGGTTCTTATTCCAGCAGGACGAGGTATCCATTGGTTTGTCCCGGTTTAGAAGTCGTGATTCCATAAAACTTCGCCATCCTCGGGACGAGAACCACGCATTCACTCGGAGCAAGGCGATTTATTTCACTTCCCGCATTCTCTTAACTTAATGTTATTATCACTGATTACATTACCATTCACAAGACGATTTAACGTCTCATAATTATTATACACATTAGGGGTCACTCCATTAAGATCTGAGACCGATGAGTGAGGATTAGCTCACGGGTAATTTCCCCTGGACACATTCCATGGCGGTGCACCCGTCACCCCCAGTCCTACTATTATCAACTCATTTTACCACTTTATTACGGTGGTCACGTAAATCACGTTCCCTCACACTTCACCAGGAACAGTTACGACACTTCCTATTAGGAAGTGAGGCCTATACAGTGGACCCCCACATAACGATCACCTCCAAATGCGACCAATTATGTAAGTGTATTTATGTAAGTGCGTTTGTACGTGTATGTTTGGGGGTCTGAAATGGACTAATCTACTTCACAATATTCCTTATGGGAAAAAATTCGGTCAGTACTGGCACCTGAACATACTACTGGAATGAAAAAAGTTCGTTAACCGGGGGTCCACTGTATTAATCCTTAGGCCGCCGTGAACGCCAATTTCCTGATCCCATGTTTCACAGCTTCCTTACTACATTCAAAACACTGCCGCCACCTCGTGCCCCAGCTCGACCCCTAACCCCCCGCACATCTGCGCAGGCGCAGCGGGAACCCAGTTGGTTCCATTCAAAATACAAATACATTTTGACCCAAATCAACACATTAAACACTTATTAGGCACTATAGCTTTGGAAATTAAATAATTTCCACAATACTAACAGTGAAATTCACTCACAAATCACACTAAGTATATTTAACCCAGGAAAACTCAATAGTCAAAAATGAGATTAATTTCCATGATTTGAGGAGTTTCACACTCTGAAATAATTGTAATAAGTATTCCTTGTACATTTTGTTAGACCAAAATAGTAAAAAATATATATATTATACAACCTCTCCTCAGTTAGCGATGTACTCATTTACTGATGCCTCGGACTTACGGTGGGTCCTCTGACCAGTATTTATACCTAAATAATGTATATCAGAGATGAGTTCCTCTATTCTATTTATAGTGGTCCCTCATTTACCGTTGTTAATCCGTTCCTGGAAGTGCGACGATTATCGAAAAAAATGATTTTCGAATCAATTTTCCCCATAAGAAATAATGTAAATACAATTACAGTAAGCTGTTCCTGACATCCAGAAGTATTAAAACAAAAATTTTTTTTACATGAAATATAGATGTAGTACATAAACAATACAATGGGACATGATGAATGAAACATTAAGAGCATAACACTTACCTTTATTGGCGATTCTTCTTAGTGTACGGAAGACTGACAGAGGAGAGAGATTGGATTAATTACTGTTTGGAAGGGGAATCCCCTTCCATCAACGCCTCAGGTACCAAGTCCTTTTCTGGAGTTACTTCTCTTCTCTGTTTCTTAATGCCACTAGGACCAGCTTGAGTGTCACTGGAGTCCTGTCTCTCAAAAAAAAGTGTCCAGAGAGCTCTGTTTCTGGTATCTCTTTAAAACTTCCCTGAAATGGGCCAAGACTCTGTCACTGTACAAGTTGCCGATATGGCTTGCAACATCCATCTCAGGGTGATGTTTATCCATAAATCTTTCCATCCTACCCCACATTTCACCATGCCTTATCACACCATACCCCCGGCCGGGATTGAACCCGCGGTCATAGAGTCTCAAAACTCCAGCCCGTCACGTTAGCCACTAGACCAGCTAGCCACAATAAGATTCATCCAACTAGGTATATTTCTACACCATAGGAAGGTTAGCACAGGCACCACTGTGACCACAAATGCAAGTTTTTACAGACGAATCTCCAGCTAGCGTGGCCGTGACGAACTCTAGCTCAAGTCCCTTCACTGCCGTCAACATGACTCAGTCATGTTGACAGCAGTGAAGGGACTTGAGCTAGAGTTCATCACAGCCACGCTAGCTGGAGATTCGTCTGTAAAAACTTGCATTTGTGGTCACAGTGGTGCCTGTGCTAACCTTCCTATGGTGTAGAAATATACCTAGTTGGATGAATCTTATTGTGGCTAGCTGGTCCAGTATTAACCCGACGGGCTGGAGTTTTGAGACTCTATGACCGCGGGTTCAATCCCGGCCGGGGGTATGGTTTGTTTGCAATCGTGTCATTACGATTTCTTGAGTCATGCCTTATCAAACTGTGTATACCACTATGCTTCTTAAATCTCTCAAACCAACCTTTGCTGGCCTTAAATTCACAATTATCAGTACTCATTGCAGGCAATTTCTTTACCAGATTGTCATGCAACTGCCTAGCCTTTTCACAAATAATCGACATCATAAGAGTATCTCCTGCTAATTGTTTCTCATTTATCCACACCAATAATAACTTCAACATCTTCAAATGCTGGTGATCTCATTTTTGTCAGCATATTTACCCCTTTGCAACAACAGCTTCCCTGATTTCCTTTTTCTTGGCCACGATGGAAGATATGGTTGTATGGGATTTGTTATACATCCTGGCCAATTCGGCCACACATATGCCACTTTCATATTGTTCAATGATGTTTTTCTAAAATTCAATCATATTTCTCATTTTCTTTACCAAAGGCTTGGCACTAGGAGCTTTCTTTGGAGCCATGGTAGCTTATTTAGCACTTGCAAGCACTACAACAAATGGAATATTATGAAATATTTCGTATGAACACGTGAGGGGACAGTAACTCACTGGTAAACATTGGCACACTGGCTGGGAAGGGAGGCTGAGGCTGTTCAGAGCATGAGTATGCGTCCCGGATGTTTAGCGAGTAAACTGACCATTTGCGAGCTAATGTTTGGACGAGAATAACGCGATTTCTAAAAAGGATGACTATTGTGAAAATTTGTGTGGACTGCCTCCAAGTGAGTCGCCTACCCTGGCAAACTCTGTTGACACCGAGCTCTGAGGTGGGTACCTCAGCCTCACAAGTGGCTTATAGGACAGATTTTCACAAATGATTGTTATTGCAAGAAACCTCGCCTGCATGCACGTGTAAAGGACTAACTTACTTGGTGTTGCAGCATATATCCTGATCTTCACTTCCCTAAGCTAGCCTTAGCCCCTTTGGACTCCCCCTCAGAAACCACATGCAACTGGGAGCATTAATTCCTGCAATATTCAATCGTAATTAGGTTTAAAAATGTAGTGTTAGAGTGTTCAGCAGAAGTTTGTGGTTACAGGAAAGTGGGTGCAGGAGGGAAGAGGAGCGATTGGTGGAATGATGATGTAAAGAGAGTAGTAAGGGAGAAAAAGTTAGCATATGAGAAGTTTTTACAAAGTAGAAGTGATGCAAGGAGGGAAGAGTATATGGAGAAAAAGAGAGAGGTTAAGAGAGTGGTGAAGCAATGTAAAAAGAGAGCAAATGAGAGAGTGGGTGAGCTGTTGTCAACAAATTTTGTTGAAAATAAGAAAAAGTTTTGGAGTGAGATTAACAAGTTAAGGAAGCCTAGAGAACAAATGGATTTGTCAGTTAAAAAAAGGAGAGGAGAGTTATTAAACGGAGAGTTAGAGGTTTTGGAAAGATGGAGGGAATATTTTGAGGAATTGTTAAATGTTGATGAAGATAGGGAAGCTGTGATTTCGTGTATAGGGCAAGGAGGAATAACATCTTGTAGGAGTGAGGAAGAGCCAGTTGTGAGTGTGGGGGAAGTTCGTGAGGCAGTAGGTAAAATGAAAGGGGGTAAGGCAGCCGGGATTGATGGGATAAAGATAGAAATGTTAAAAGCAGGTGGGGATATAGTTTTGGAGTGGTTGGTGCAATTATTTAATAAATGTATGGAAGAGGGTAAGGTACCTAGGGATTGGCAGAGAGCATGTATAGTTCCTTTGTATAAAGGCAAAGGGGATAAAAGAGAGTGCAAAAATTATAGGGGGATAAGTCTGTTGAGTGTACCTGGTAAAGTGTATGGTAGAGTTATAATTGAAAGAATTAAGAGTAAGACGGAGAATAGGATAGCAGATGAACAAGGAGGCTTTAGGAAAGGTAGGGGGTGTGTGGACCAGGTGTTTACAGTGAAACATATAAGTGAACAGTATTTAGATAAGGCTAAAGAGGTCTTTGTGGCATTTATGGATTTGGAAAAGGCGTATGACAGGGTGGATAGGGGGGCAATGTGGCAGATGTTGCAAGTGTATGGTGTAGGAGGTAGGTTACTGAAAGCAGTGAAGAGTTTTTACGAGGATAGTGAGGCTCAAGTTAGAGTGTGTAGAAAAGAGGGAAATTTTTTCCCAGTAAAAGTAGGCCTTAGACAAGGATGTGTGATGTCACCGTGGTTGTTTAATATATTTATAGATGGGGTTGTAAGAGAAGTAAATGCGAGGGTCTTGGCAAGAGGCGTGGAGTTAAAAGATAAAGAATCACACACAGGGTGGGAGTTGTCACAGCTGCTCTTTGCTGATGACACTGTGCTCTTGGGAGATTCTGAAGAGAAGCTGCAGAGATTGGTGGATGAATTTGGTAGGGTGTGCAAAAGAAGAAAATTAAAGGTGAATACAGGAAAGAGTAAGGTTATGAGGATAACAAAAAGATTAGGTGATGAAAGATTGAATATCAGATTGGAGGGAGAGAGTATGGAGGAGGTGAACGTATTCAGATATTTGGGAGTGGACGTGTCAGCGGATGGGTCTATGAAAGATGAGGTGAATCATAGAATTGATGAGGGAAAAAGAGTGAGTGGTGCACTTAGGAGTCTGTGGAGACAGAGAACTTTGTCCTTGGAGGCAAAGAGGGGAATGTATGAGAGTATAGTTTTACCAACGCTCTTATATGGGTGTGAAGCATGGGTGATGAATGTTGCAGCGAGGAGAAGGCTGGAGGCAGTGGAGATGTCATGTCTGAGGGCAATGTGTGGTGTGAATATAATGCAGAGAATTCGTAGTTTGGAAGTTAGGAGGAGGTGCGGGATTACCAAAACTGTTGTCCAGAGGGCTGAGGAAGGGTTGTTGAGGTGGTTCGGACATGTAGAGAGAATGGAGCGAAACAGAATAACTTCAAGAGTGTATCAGTCTGTAGTGGAAGGAAGGCGGGGTAGGGGTCGGCCTAGGAAGGGTTGGAGGGAGGGGGTAAAGGAGGTTTTGTGTGCAAGGGGCTTGGACTTCCAGCAGGCATGCGTGAGCGTGTTTGATAGGAGTGAATGGAGACAAATGGTTTTTAATACTTGACGTGCTGTTGGAGTGTGAGCAAAGTAACATTTATGAAGGGATTCAGGGAAACCGGCAGGCCGGACTTGAGTCCTGGAGATGGGAAGTACAGTGCCTGCACTCTGAAGGAGGGGTGTTAATGTTGCAGTTTAAAAACTGTAGTGTAAAGCACCCTTCTGGCAAGACAGTGATGGAGTGAATGATGGTGAAAGTTTTTCTTTTTCGGGCCACCCTGCCTTGGTGGGAATCGGCCAGTGTGATAATAAAAAAATAATTAGTGTCCTGCCTGCACCTCAGAAATTCCTATATCCAAGAGGGTATGTATCCCCTAGTATAACTATACAGACTCAGACCCTAGCTTCAGACGGCTCTGAGACACTGGTACTTACTGGGCATGCTCTCTCTGTTGCACACCGGCCCACAGTTAAAACTCACCCACGATCTCCCAAGACACTGGCCAGAATCTACGAGAAAAGGTGAAGGTCTTGTCTTACTGAATGACCTGATGGAGGAGGTCATCTACGGTACATCGAGGTGCCTCTACCAGATTTTCCCCGGGTCTCAGATGTGAAGACACGTGGGGCGCCGTCTGTTGTTCACAGCACGTCTTGTCTTGATGGTGTCTGTCGTAAGAAGAGCGAGCTGGTCTCCCTTCCAGACCCTCGTCTCTTCGTTCAAACTAGGGCTGCCAGTTCTCCCTAGCTAACTTATCCTAGTGTTTGCCTACATTATCTGCCTATTACTACCTATGTTAAGGTCTTAGGTCTACTTTATGATTATCTACAGATGCCTTAGTAAACCTAATATTAGTGTACTACCAGTAAAACTACCTACTCCTTCCCTGAAGAGTAAATCTATAAATTAAATACATGCCTACCAAGAATCCATCGCCGACAAGAGAATGCTTCCCTGTTTGGGTGGGGTATAAGGGCCATCCAGCTCAGCCGTCCCGTACGGCCATGCTGGATCTGCCCTGTGGAATTTTAGGGACCAAATAAATTTCCACAACTATCGAGCCGGACGATTATTGAGGGACCACTGTATTTCAATATACAGTGGTACCTCGGCATATGAACATCTCCCAACTTGAACAAATATGCAAGTGTATTTTTTGTAAGTGCTTTGTAACTATTTTTGGGGGTCTGAAACAGATTAATCTAATTTACTTTATTCCTTTTGGGAACAAATTAATTCACCATCAGCACTCGAACAGCCTTCTGGAATGAATTAAGTTTGTATCCCGAGGTACAGCTGTACAGTAGACTACTGTATAAACATTTAAAAATATACCAGAAATGTTATAAATGGTGCAAAGGTGACATTAAAATAATATCAAAGATGGATGACACAAACAGTATGTTCCTCACTAAGCCAGGAATTCATTTAGTGATGCGGTCCTAGAAACGGAACTTTGTTGCTAAGTGGGGAAGGGTTGTATACAGTAAATTTAGAGTTGATCATAGTTGCACTAAGTATTTCCTCATGTTTGAAGTGTTAAAACATCATTATACACATCTAATATTACAAGTGTTAACATTAAAATTAATTAAAAAACTGAAAACAATTATATCTTGACGTCAATAAATTCTAAAACATAAATATCACTGGTGCATTTATGCCACTGTTGCATATGAGTGGTCATTTTTTGGGTCAAATTCAATACACCGTGCAATAAAAAGGTCATATCAGATAGTATTCATTTTAGTTTTTCTTTTTTTTATTCAAAATCATACTACAAACACTCAAACAGGATTTTTTTTTCTGCCCATCCTACAGTTTGATTGTTAAAGGAAAAGTTGTTTGGCTTTGTTTTTCTGTAATACAATTCACACAAAAGACAGTTGTCATTGCAAATCTATAGTTGACCCTCGGTAATTGGCCATAATCTGTTCCAGAATGTAGCCTAAATCTGAAAAGGCTGAAATCCGAAATATTTCTCATAAGAATTAATGTACAGATGGGCTAGTGCAAGTATGAGTAGAGGGGGGGTTGGGGGTTGAAGAGGGTTGGAATGGTTTTAAAAATGCAGTATTAGAATATGGGGCAGAAGTTTGTGGCTATAGAAAGGTGGGTACAGAAGGAAAGAGGAGTGATTGGTGGAATGATGAAGTAAAGGGTGTGATAAAAGAGAAAAAGGTAGCTTGAGAGGTTTTTACAAAGCAGAAGTGTTATTAGAAGAGCAGAGTATATGGAGTGTAAAAGAAAGGTGAAGAGAGTGGTGAGAGAGTGCAAAAGGAGAGCAGATGATAGAGTGGGAGAGGCACTGTCAACAAATTTTGATGAAAATAATAAAAAAATATGGAGTTAGATAAACTAGTTAAGCCTAGGGAACGAATGGATTTGTCAGTTAAAAACAGAGTAGGGGAGTTAGTACATAGGGAGCTGGAGGTACAGTGAACTCTCAGCTAAAGGATGCATCAGCTAGCACCAAAATCGGCTAATGGCTCACTTTGGCATAAAAATATTGGCTCAGCTAATGCCAAATAACTTGGCTAAAGGCTTTCATCCCAAATGTGTCCACATGGCCTGAGTGGGCCCAGCCACTCACTCCATGTACCAGCCAGTGTGCCATTGTTAACAAAGCCAGTGACGAAGATTCCACGCATACCTGATATATTTTGCATTATTCCAGCATTTTTAGTGCTTGTAACTGCTAAATAAGCCACCCTGGACCCCAAGAAAGCTTCTAGTACCAACCATGTGGCAAAAAGGGTGAGGTGTACTATCAATTTAAATGAAGAGATGACTGCAAAATATGAGAGTGGGGTGCATATCTCAGAGTTGGAAAGGTTATGTAACAAACCCCATTCAACCATCACTACTATCTTGACCAACAAAAAAAGCAATCAAGGAAGCTGTTGTTGTGAAAGGCGCAAGTATGCTTTCAGAACAGAGGTCGTAAATACAGTGAACCCTCGACCAATAATATTAACCCGTTCCAGAGAGCTTATCTTTAGGCGTATTTATCGTTAGCCAAATTAATTTTCCCCATGAGAAATAATGGAAATCCAATTAATCTGTTCCAGACACCCAAAAGTATGAAAAAAAAAAAATTCAAATGAAATATACATTTTCCTACACAGAAAAAGAAGGATACATGCACAATAAATATTGTACTAAATGAAGAATAAATGACACTTACCTTTATTGAAGATGTAGTAATAAGTGATGAGAAGGGAGGAGGGGAGATAGAGGTGTATTATTGTTTGGAAGGGGAATCCTCTTCCATAAGGACTTTAGCTACCAATTCCTTTTCCGGGGTTACTTCCCTACTTGTTTTAATGCCACTGGGAACAACTTGAGAGTCGCTGGACCTCTGTCGCACCAAAACTCTATCCATAGAGCTCTGTGCCTTGCAATCCTTTAAGATTTTCCTAAAATGGGCCACAACATTGTCATTGTAAAAGTCATCAGCACAGCTTGCAATAGCTGCATCAGGGTGATTTTCATCCATAAAGGTTTGGATGTCAACCCACTTTGCACAAATTTCCTTAATCTTTGAAGACGGCAACTTCCTTCATTTCTCTCTCCCCTCCACTGAAGCAATTTCATCAGTTGTGGCCTCTTGCTGTTGCAGATGCTCTTGCAACTCATCAGTGGTTAGTTCTTCATTATCGTCCTCCGCCAACTCTTCCACATCCTCCCCACTAACCTCCATCCCCATGGATTTTCCCAGTTTCACAATAGATTCCACAACTGGCATAAGCTCCTGAGGGTTAGCCCCAAGCCCTTCAAAATCCCTCTCTTGTACACATTCTGGATACAATTTCCTCCAAGCAGAGTTGAAGGTCCTGTTAGTCACTCTTTCCCAAGCCTTACATATAAGGTTCATGCAACTGAGGATACTAAAGTGATCTTTCCAAAAGTCTCCTAGGGTCAATTGAGTGTCTGAGGTCACTTCAAAGCACTTTTGAAACATTGCTTTGGTGTAGTTTTTTGGAAATTTTAAATGACCTGCTGGTCCATGGGCTGGAGGAGAGGAGTGGTATTAGGAGGCAAGAACTTCACATTTATGAAGCTCAACTTCCTCGAAATTCACTCTGGCAAGCCTGAAGGATGAGCAGGAGCATTGTCTAATACCAAGAGGCACTAGAGGTCCAATTTATTTTCCAGGAGGTTATTTTTCACAGTGGGGTCAAACACATGATAAAACCAATCATAGAAAATGTCCCTAGTGACCCATGCCATACTGTTTGCCCTCTACATCACACACAGATTAGCCTTGGTGACATTGTTTTTCTTGAATACTCTGGGAGTTTCAGAGTGATACACGAGTAGAGGCTTCACTTTACAATCCCCACTTGCATTACTACACAACATGAGAGTTACCCTGTCTTTCATAGGCTTGTGTCCTGTCAGTGCTTTTTCCTCTTGTGTAATGTAGGTCCTGTTTGGCATTTTCTTCCAAAACAGGCCTGTTCGTCACAATCAAACACTTGTTGGGGTTATAATTTTACAGTGTCCATGTACTCCTTGAATTCCTGCACATATTTTTCAGCCACTTTTTGGTCTGAACTGGCAGTGTCACCATGCCTTACCAAACTGTGTATGCCACTATGATTCTTAAATCTCTCAAACCAACCTTTGCTGGCTTTAAATTCAATAACATCACTAGCTGCAGGCATTTTTTCAATTAAATCGTCATGCAACTGCCTTGCCTTTTCATATATGATTGACTGAGAGATACTATCTCCTGATACCTGTTTCTTGTTTATCCACAACATCAACAGTCTCTCAACATCTTCGAGCACTTGCAATCTCTGTTTCAAAAACATACTTGTACCTTTCACAACAACAGCTTCCTTGATTGCCTTTCTGTTGGCCAAGATCATAGTGATGGTTAATTAGGGTTTGTTATACAACCTGGCCAGGTTGGAGACATGCACTCCACTTTCATAATTTGTGATTATCTCTTTCTTCACTTCTATTGTAATTCTCACCCTTTTTACCACAGGGTCGGCACTAGAAGCTTTCTTTGGGCCCATTATTTAGCAGTTACAAGCACTAAAAACACTGGAATAATACAAAATGTACCGAATGTATGTTTGGAAGTGACCGTACTGGCTTGTAAACACTGGCACACTAACTGAAGGCAGGGCAGGTAATGCGCACTCAGGCCAGATGGACACGTGGAAGCGTTCGGGATGAATGTTAGTCGAGTTTTTCATCGTTGGTTGGGCCAAAATTTTTACACAAAAATGCTTCGTTAGGCGATTTTATCGTTAGATGATGCCTTCATTGGTCAGGGGTCCACTGTACTCAAATTTGTGGAGAGACTGTTGTTGGTGTGGATAAATAAGAAACAATTATCAGGAGATAGTGTTTCTCAGTCAATAATATCTGTAAAGGCAAGGCAGCTGCATTCAGATCTCATCAAGAAAATGCCTCCAAACAGTGCTGCTATTGATGAATTTAAGGCCAGCAAATGCTGGTTTGAGAGATTTAAGAATCATAGTGGCATACACAGTGTGGTAAGGCATGGTGAGGCTGACAGTTCTGACAAAAAAAATGGCTGAAAAATATGTGCAGGACTTTAAGGAGTACACAGACACTGTAAAATTAAAACTCCAACAAGTGTTTAATTGTAACAAAACAGCCCTGTTTTGGAAGAAAATCCCAAACAGGTCCTACATTACTCAGGAGGAAAAGGCACTCCCAGGACACAAGCCTATAAAAGACAGGCTAACTCTCATGTTTTGTAGTAATGCTAGTAGGGATTGCAAGGTGAAGCCTTCACTCATATATCACTCTGAAACTCCCAGTGTTCAAGAAAAATAATGTCAAGACTAAATTGAGTGTGATGTGGAGAGTAAACAGTAAGGCATGGGTCAATAGGGACATTTTTCTTGATTGGATCTATGACATGTTTGGCCCGACTGTGAAAAGTACCTCCTGGAAAATAAATTGCCACTCAAGTGCCTCCTGGTAATGGACAATGCTCATGCTCATCCTCACGACTTGCAAGAGCAAATTGCGGGGGAGTTGAACTTCATCAAAGAGAAGTTTTTGTCTCCTAGTATCACTCCTCTCCTCCAGCCCATGGACCAGCAGGTCATTTCAAACTTCAGAAAACTGTACACCAAAGCAGTGCTTCAAAGGTGCTTTGAAGTGACCTCAGACACTCAATTGACCCTAAGAGAGTCTGGAAAGATCACTTCAGTATCCTCAGTTGCATAAATCTTAGAGGTAAGGCTTGAGAGGGAGTGACTTGCAGGACTTTGAACTCTGCTTGGAGAAAATTGTGGCCAGAATGTGTACAAGAGAGGGATTTTGAAGGGTTTGGGGCTAACTCTGAGGAGCCTATGCCAGCTGTGGAATCTATTGTGGCATTGGGGAAGTCCATGGTGTTGCAGTGTCTTGCACAACAAAGTCCATGGTGTTGGAGGTTAGTGGCGAGGATGTGGAAGAGTTGGTGGAGGACGACGATGAAGAGCCAACCACTACAGAGTTGCAAGAGCTTCAGGTTCAACAGCAACATATCACAGCTCAGGAATTTGCTTCAGAGTAGGAGGAAGAGAGATGGAGGAAGTTGCCTTCATGAAAGATTAAGGAAATGTGGACAAAGTTGCAAGCATTTATGGAAGAACATTATCCTGACTCAGCTGTTGCAAGCCATATTGGCAACATGTACAGTGACATTCTTATGTCCCATTTTAGGGAAATCTTAAAGAGACGTGAGAAACAGAGCTCTATGGACAAATATTTTGTGTGACAGGGGTCCAGTGACTCTCAAATTGTTCCCGGTGGCATTAAAAAACCAAAAAGGGAGGTAACCCCAGAAAAGGACTTGTTACCTGAAGTCTATATGGAAGGGGATTCCCCTTCCAAACACTAGTACACCTCCATCAAATTCCCTCTTTCCATCTCATCACTCATCAACAAATCTACAATAAAGGTGTCATTTCAGCATTGTTTATTGTGCATGTATCTTTTTTTCTGCATAGGAAAATGTACATTTCATGTATAAAAAAAATTATTTTGTTTAATATTTTTGGGCTTCTGTAACGGGTTAATTGGATCTCCATTATTTCTTATGGGGAAAATTAATTTGGCTAAAGGCTAAATCGGCTAAAGTCTAGCTCTCTGGAATGGATTAAAGGCATTACCCAAGGGTCCACTGTATTGGGTAGATGGCAGGAATATTTTGAGGAACTTTTTTGAGAAGCCTAGAGAACAAATGGATTTGTCAGTTAAAAATAGGAGAGGAGAGTTATTAAATGGAGAGTTAGAGGTATTGGGAAGATGGAAGGAATATTTTGAGGAATTGTTAAATGTTGATGAAGATAGGGAAGCTGTGATTTCGTGTATAGGGCAAGGAGGAATAACATCTTGTAGGAGTGAGGAAGAGCCAGTTGTGAGTGTGGGGGAAGTTCGTGAGGCAGTAGGTAAAATGAAAGGGGGTAAGGCAGCCGGGATTGATGGGATAAAGATAGAAATGTTAAAAGCAGGTGGGGATATAGTTTTGGAGTGGTTGGTGCAATTATTTAATAAATGTATGGAAGAGGGTAAGGTACCTAGGGATTGGCAGAGAGCATGCATAGTTCCTTTGTATAAAGGCAAAGGGGATAAAAGAGAGTGCAAAAATTATAGGGGGATAAGTCTGTTGAGTGTACCTGGTAAAGTGTATGGTAGAGTTATAATTGAAAGAATTAAGAGTAAGACGGAGAATAGGATAGCAGATGAACAAGGAGGCTTTAGGAAAGGTAGGGGGTGTGTGGACCAGGTGTTTACAGTGAAACATATAAGTGAACAGTATTTAGATAAGGCTAAAGAGGTCTTTGTGGCATTTATGGATTTGGAAAAGGCGTATGACAGGGTGGATAGGGGGGCAATGTGGCAGATGTTGCAAGTGTATGGTGTAGGAGGTAGGTTACTGAAAGCAGTGAAGAGTTTTTACGAGGATAGTGAGGCTCAAGTTAGAGTATGTAGGAAAGAGGGAAATTTTTTCCCAGTAAAAGTAGGCCTTAGACAAGGATGTGTGATGTCACCGTGGTTGTTTAATATATTTATAGATGGGGTTGTAAGAGAAGTAAATGCGAGGGTTTTGGCAAGAGGCGTGGAGTTAAAAGATAAAGAATCACACACAAAGTGGGAGTTGTCACAGCTGCTCTTTGCTGATGACACTGTGCTCTTGGGAGATTCTGAAGAGAAGTTGCAGAGATTGGTGGATGAATTTGGTAGGGTGTGCAAAAGAAGAAAATTAAAGGTGAATACAGGAAAGAGTAAGGTTATGAGGATAACAAAAAGATTAGGTGATGAAAGATTGAATATCAGATTGGAGGGAGAGAGTATGGAGGAGGTGAACGTATTCAGATATTTGGGAGTGGACGTGTCAGCGGATGGGTCTATGAAAGATGAGGTGAATCATAGAATTGATGAGGGAAAAAGAGTGAGTGGTGCACTTAGGAGTCTGTGGAAACAAAGAACTTTGTCCTTGGAGGCAAAGAGGGGAATGTATGAGAGTATAGTTTTACCAACGCTCTTATATGGGTGTGAAGCGTGGGTGATGAATGTTGCAGCGAGGAGAAGGCTGGAGGCAGTGGAGATGTCATGTCTGAGGGCAATGTGTGGTGTGAATATAATGCAGAGAATTCGTAGTTTGGAAGTTAGGAGGAGGTGCGGGATTACCAAAACTGTTGTCCAGAGGGCTGAGGAAGGGTTGTTGAGGTGGTTCGGACATGTAGAGAGAATGGAGCGAAACAGAATGACTTCAAGAGTGTATCAGTCTGTAGTGGAAGGAAGGCGGGGTAGGGGTCGGCCTAGGAAGGGTTGGAGGGAGGGGGTAAAGGAGGTTTTGTGTGCGAGGGGCTTGGACTTCCAGCAGGCATGCGTGAGCGTGTTTGATAGGAGTGAATGGAGACAAATGGTTTTTAATACTTGACGTGCTGTTGGAGTGTGAGCAAAGTAACATTTATGAAGGGATTCAGGGAAACCGGCAGGCCGGACTTGAGTCCTGGAGATGGGAAGTACAGTGCCTGCACTCTGAAGGAGGGGTGTTAATGTTGCAGTTTAAAAACTGTAGTGTAAAGCACCCTTCTGGCAAGACAGTGATGGAGTGAATGATGGTGAAAGTTTTTCTTTTTCGGGCCACCCTGCCTTGGTGGGAATCGGCCGGTGTGATAATAAAAAAAAAAAAAAAAAAAAAATTTTTGAGGAACTTTTAAATGTCGATGAAGAAAGGGAGGCAGTAATTTCAAGCACTGGTCAGGGAGGTATAACATTTTTTATGAGTGACGAAGAGCAGGATGTGAGTGTGGGGGAGGTGGGTGAGGCATTATGTAGAATGAAAGGGGGGTAAAGTAGCTGGAACTGATGGGACCATGACAGAAATGTTAAAATCAGGTTGAGATATAGTGTTGGAGTTGTTGGTATTTTTGTTTAATAAATGTATGAAAGAGGGGAAGATACCTAGGGATTGGCAGAGAGCTTGTATAGCTCCTTTGTATAAAGGGGAGGGGTACAAAAGAGATCATAAAAATTATAAGGGAATAAGTTTACTGAGTATACTAGGAAAAGTGTAGGGTAGGGTTATTATTGAAAGAAATAGAGGTAAGACAGATAGGTAGGGAAATATTCATTGCATTTCTGGATTTAGAAAAGGCAAATGATAGAGTGGATAGGGAAGAAATGTGGCAGATGTTGCAAGTATATGGAATAGGTAGTAAGTTACTAAATGCCGTAGAGTTTTTATGAGGATAGTGAGGCTTAGGTTGAGGTGTGTAGAAGAGAGGGAGATTACTTCCCAGTAAAGTAGATCTTAGACAGGGATGTGTAATGTCATCATGGTTGTTTAACCCTTTGACTGTTTTCGACGTATAAATACGTCTTACGAGCCAATGTTTCTGACGTACAGGAGGGCCCCACTTATACGGCAGGTTAGTTCCAGGCTACCGTCATAAAGCGGAAACCGCCGTAAAGTGGAACACCCTTTTTTTCCACTTACAAATGCATACAAACACTAGATAACAAGTTTACACTAACATATATTATGTTAGCAATAGAACCAGGCATCAAAAAACAATAAAAGTACAATACACACATAGTGCACTCATTACTTACCTTAAAATATTTATAGTCTTAATCTAGGGTGAGACAAGTAGTATTTATTGTAAGAAATCAAGTGTGGTATGTATGGTAGTCAGCCAGGCTACCATACCAGGCCACCCCACCCACACATACTATTCTATGATATTTAAGCATCCCAGAGCGATAAAATGTATATACAGTTCACTCATTACTTACCTTAAAATATAGGGTGAGATGAGTAGTATTTATTGTAAAAAATCAAGTGTGGTATGTATGGTAGTCAGCCAGGCTACCATACCAGAGATAAAGAATGAGTGCATGAGAGAGGACAGGCGCAGAGTTATGTAAACAAACCAGGCGAAGGTAAGTTTTGTAAACAGTGTACACGTCTGGTTTGTGTACAAGTTACATTGTGTACAGGTTGTCTCTACATTGATACGGTAGAATAAATAAAGAAGAACACTCCCATTCTCATGTGACATCATTTTGAGAAGAAATGATGCTCTGAGTGAAGGCAATGGAAGTAAGTCACTGACTTTTTTGGGTTATCCCAGGTTCTCTACACATATGTTGTTATGTATTTATGTTATGTATCGTGTTTATTATATAATTTTGAAAAAAATATCATGGATGGATTAATGAAAATGTGTATATTAACGTAATATACAACATTTAATGATACACCGAGCTCAGACAGCGTAAACAAACAAACTGAACAGGTTGTGGACGATCACTCGGTCAGGCGAAATAGATGGTATTAATACGTGTCCAGTTTTAGTTCATTCATGTACATTTGTAAGAGTTTGTGAAACTTTTACCTTATAATATTTTTATTATCATTATAATAATTAAATCACGAAACAAATACTCTTACACTGTGTACAAGTTAGTACAGAATTATAGCTATAAAGTGAAGGCATACGAAAGGAATATTTTTCTACAATTATCCCTAGTAACAGGTGACGGGCTAGAGAAAACGTAATTCTTCCGACACTTCTACAAACCGTTTGGTAAACATCTCATATATATTTGTATAAATTTTTATACTGTGGGTGCATGCATCATGTTTGTGTGTTACATAATGTGTTTCTTATATAATTTTGAAAAAAATATCATAGATAGATTAAGGGAAATGTCTATATTAACGTAATATGCGACATTAATGCGCCCAAGAGATTATTATTATTATTATTATTATTATTATTATTATTGCATCAAGAGTAGAGAGACTCTTAGTGATTTTAATGTGTACCTACTTGCCAGCACAGTGTGTAAGTTTATTTAGGTACAGGTGTACACAAGTTTAATTATCAAGTACAATACATATAAAATATAAAATAACTTTAAAACACTTGAAATTTTGGAAAGTTTCCAGACATAATAAGGAGATGTGCTCAGGGAGAATGTAAACAAACTCGGTGGGCCGCTGTGACCGTATTAGAAAGACAGGTGGGGGGAGCCGTATAGCAAGTTTTGGTCATAATTTGAAATGTCCGTATTAGCGGAACGCCGTAAAGCGAAACGCCGTAAAGCGGGGCCCTGCTGTATATATGCTCAATAATTCTAGCGGCTTCAAATCAAGCGGGAGAAAGCTGGTAGGCCCATATGTGAGAGAATGGGTCTGTGTGGTCAGTGTGCACCACATAAAAAAAATCCTGCAGCACACATTGCGTAATGAGAAAAAAAAACTCTGATCGTTTTTTTGGAATAAAACGCCGACTTTGAGGTGTATTTTCGTATAGTATTTATCGTTGTATTCGAGTTTTCATGGTCTTAGGTGATAAAATGGAAAACATATTACAGAAATAGAGATGATTTTCATTACTGTGATGATGAAAATGACCTTGAAACTGAGCTCAAAGTAGCGGAAATGTTCGATTTTTACCAATGTTCAGGAGTAAATAAATCACACCACACGTCCAATACACGTCAACTGGGGAGTCTAATATTCTTTCACTAGTGCACTGATATTATTTATACCATTTTTACAATAATGCAGTAGTCTGCATAACAGTAAATTTTGTATTTTTTTGTATGAATAAAAAATCAAAATAGAAAGCAATAATAATATAAGAGGGGCCTAGAGATGTGACTAATGTTTAGTTTAATATGTTTATTATGCACCCCATACCCATCCTGTGGGCGGTAGTCAAAAGATTACAGAGGTACATAATTGGTCCAGGGACTGGACTCCAAAGTTTTGATAGCTGAGCAAGTTACAGAGGTAATGAACTCACAATTTACAAAGGTAATGAACTCACAATTTACAAAGGTAATGAACTCACAATTTACAAAGGTAATGAACTCCAGGTAAGTCTGGTCACAATCATGACAAGTTACAAAGGTATTTACAGATTACAGAGGTACGTAATGGGTCCAGGGACTGGGCCCCCAAAGTTTTGATAGCTGAACTAGGTACAAAGGTAATGAGCTCACAAGTTACAAATGACTAATGAACAGAGCATATGTTATTTTAGTGCCATGAATGTCTACCTTGTTTATTCTGGACCCTATTTTGAAATTGGCATCTTTTTTAGTTTGCGTGAAATTGGCCAAATTGCCAATTTCTGACCACCATATTGGGTAGTCCAAATTAGTAAATGGGTGGTTTCTTGTACTCAGCTGATAGATAAAATGGAGTTCTAAAGAAATAGCTATGAGTTTGGTCAACTGGAACAATGGACTTGGCTGAAAATAGGGCTCAAAGTCGGCGAAATCGCCGATACGCATATGTCGCCGAGACCGCTAACTTCGCGGGAGCATAATTCCATGAGTTTTCGACCAAATTTCGAACTTTTGGTGTCATTACCATCGGGAAAAGATTCTCTATCATTTCGTAAGAAAAAATAATTTTTTTTTTCCAAAAATTGAGCGACATAGAATGACAGTTTCAGAGAGGGGCCTGAAACAGTCAAAGGGTTAACTCACTCTCAGGGTTGAAAAATTAAAAAAAAAAAAAAAAAAAAAATTCTTATGAAATGATAGAAAATATTTCCCTGATGGTAATGGCACTAAAAGTACAAAATTTGATGGAAAACTTACAGAATTATGCTCTCACAAAGTTAGCGATATTTACGCATTGGCGATTTTGCCCACTTAGAGCGCTATTTTCAGCCAATTCCATTGTCCCATTCCTCTGAAATCATAGCTATTTTGCTAGAATGACATTTGTTCTATCAATTGAGTACAAGAAACTGCCCATTTACCAATTTCAACTACCCAATAAAGTGGTTAGAAATTGGCAATTTTGCAAATTTCACACAAATTTAAAAAATGCCAATTTCAAAATAGGCTCCAGAATAAACAAGACAGACATTCCTGGCACTAAAATAACATTTTCTCAGTTCATTAGTAATGTCTCCAGGCCCCTCTTATATTACTTTTGCTTTCCATTTTGAATTTTTATTCTCACAAAAAATAGAAGACTGTTATGCAGACTACTGCATTATTGTAAAAATGGTATAAATAATATCAACAAACTTGTGAAAGAATATTAGACTCACCAGTTGATGTGTATTGGACGTGTGGCATGATTTGTTCACATTCACTCTTGAACATCGGCAAAAATCGAACATTTCCTCTACTTTGAGCTCAATTTCAAGGTATGTTTTATTGTCAAACCAATCAAAATCATCTCTATTTCTGTAATATATCTTCAATTCTATCTAATGACACCAGAAAATGGGAATACGACCATAAATACAATACAAAAATACACTGCAAAGTCGCTGTTTTAAAACAAAAACATGGTCTTTTTTTTTTATCATTATGCACTGCCTGTTGCTGGATTTTTTTTTAATACTGTGCACACTGACCATGCAGACCCATTCTTTTATATGTAGGCCTACCAGTTTTCTTCCACCAGATTTGTAGGCGCTAGAATTTTTACACGTAAATTTCATATGGGACAGACACTGGGTATCAAACCATACATATACAGGACTGACCCTGAAAGAGTTAAGGTGTTGTTGAAGATAGTTTTGGTATGGTTAATAGTATAATGTTTGCAATCCAGGCCAGCAGTTAATAGATTATTGTAAATGTCATAGATGTGGATCAACTCTGGATCAAAGCTAATACATATTCATAAGTTTACAATGATGTTCAATGATGTAATGACCTGGTAAGCAATTACTAATAATACTTGGAGTATAATATTGAACACAACAAATCTACAATGTAAACTTGGGAAACTATTTTCAGTGAACTATATCTAACTATACTCATGACTTAATCCCATTTGTTTCTCTCCACTGAAACTCACCTACCCCCTTCAACTTTGTTTCACTTAGAGCTAGGTCATCCAACTTCTTTTCATTCATAACAGCAATCACCTCTTTCTTATCATCTGCAATACATTCATGCACATTCAAGCATCCAAATTTCATAGAGATTTTCTTCTTCTGTTTTTTAGTATTATCTAAAGGAGAAGGGGTTACTAGCCCATTGCTCCCAGCATTTTAGTCACCTCATATGACATGCATGGCTTATGGAGGAGAGATTCTTTTCCACTTCCCCATGGAGAATAGAGAATAAAGCATATTATCGCTCTAGGGCATGGGCAAGTGATCGCCTATGCCCTAGAGCAAATGGGTGGTGGGTGAGCGATTGCCCGACACCAGTTCAGTTTGTGTTTTTACATTGTCTGATCTCTGTGTATCTCCTTCTCTCTCATTTACTATTTCGTTAACTAGTTGGCTCTCGTTGATGATGGCGTCTAAGCTTAGTTATGATAAAATGAAAAGTCATAAGCCTCTTACCTTAAGTGACAAGTTAAAAATGATTAAACTTAGTGAACTGACTTTTTTGGGTTATCCTAGGTTCTCTACACATACGCTGCTATGTATTACAGGTCCGCCATCACAAATCCGGCAATCAGTTATTCAGTTCCTTCAGTTATTCGGCACTAATTGTGGCTAGTATAATTTCAAGTTTCCTTGGTCACCACACCAACCTGCTGCTACTGTTTTGCAGTGCTACTTGCTGCAGAAGTCATTCATATTTCTTTTTCTCCATTTATTGTTATAACCTGCTTACTTTTAGCCCTAGTCATGGTTCCAATGAAAAAAAGAAATGCTTATCATTATATACAGCACCTACACAGTACATTATCCATTAAAAATAAGGTGGCTTTGAAGCCACTGTCGGTTGCCATGAACTCAGTCTCATGAAGCAGGAGAATATGCTTTATTATTACGCTAATATCAACACTACAGCTTATTTGCCTGTCACAACTGATTTAATATGACATAATAAACAATATAAATAACATAAAACATGTTAAATACCCCAGAATAAATAATATTTGGCATAACACCGAACAGTTCGACGAAAGTATGAAGAGGATATGGTATACAAATACCATTCTCCTATCCCTGTCTTGGTGGCTTATATTAGAGATAATGGAGTGTAGCACAGGGCTATCTGTGATATACATTCGTACTGCACCTTAAACCTGAAACAAAAAAGTTATTTTCTCTATACAGATTATCACACACAGCAGCATATGTGTAGAGAACCTAGGATAACCCAAAAAAGTCAATGTGGCTTATTTCTAGTACCTGGCTTGGGTTAGCCATGTATGATTTTTGGTAAATATTCGATTTCCAGCCAGGGTAGAAACATTAGATGTGTTTCTTTACACCTGTTGTCTATGTTTACCCATCAGTAAATGGGTACCTGGGTGTTAGTCGACTAGTGTGGGTGTTATCCTGGGACACTGACCTAATTTTCTTGAAATACTCTGCATAACAAGCGACTTTCTATACAGCAGTATGTCACTGATGTCAGCTAGGCCTGTATACCTTGTACATGTACGTGTAGTAAATAAAGATATTATTATTATTATTATTATTATTATTATTATTATTATTATTATTATTATTATTATTTTTTTTTCAGTTGTTTGTTTGGTTATCTTATTGAAACTTGGGCAATGAATGATGGAAAGATACTTCTTAACTTACACCAAAAATGAAAGGAATCAGACCATAAATAGCGGAGTTCACTTCTCAGCCATTAGCAGCCGCTTAGCCATATATTTTTGTATGGTCTTTATGGTTATATTCTCATGTTTTCGGTCTCATTTGATAGATTGAAAGATATATTACAGAAATAGATATGATTTTGATTGCTTTCATGATGAAAAGTACCTTGAAATTGCACTCACAGTAGCGAAAATGTCCTATTCTTCAGCGATGTTCAAGAGTAAACAAATGACGTCACCGTCCAGTACCTGTCCGCCTGCCAGTCCAAATTCCAATACAGAGTCAAGAATGGGTTGACATTATTTATACAATTATTACAATAATGCAGCAGTCTTCATAACAGTAAATCTTCTATTTTTTTGAGAGTAAAAATTCCAAATGGCAAGCAAGAATAATATAAGAGGGGCCTGTAGCCGTGCTAATGAACAGAGAAAATGTTGCTTTAGTGCCAGGAATGTCTGCATTGTTTATTCTGGACCCTATTTTGAAATTGACATCTGTTGAAACTTTTGTGAAAATGGCCAAATTGCCAATTTCTGATCACTTTATTGGGTAGTTGAAATAAGTGAATGTGTGGTTTCTTGTACTCAGTTGACAGACTAGAAGTAAATAACTTTACTCAGGTATACACAAATACAGTAACATAGATTATCACACATAGCAGTGTATGTATAGAGAACCTGGGATAACCCAAAAAAGTCAGACAAAATGACTTATTTCCAGTACCTGGCTTGGGCTTGCCATATATGATTTTTGGTAATTTTTTTTTTCTCGGTTGTTTGTTGGGCTATCTCATTGAAACTTGGGCAATGTATGATGGAAAGATGCTTCTTAATGTACACCAAAAATAAAAAAAGATGGGCAATTAATAAGGGAGTTCACTTCTCAGTCATTAGCCGCCTCTTTGCAGTATATTTTCATATGGTTTTTATGGTTGTACAGTGGACCCTCACATAGCGCTATTAACCCATTCCTGAGATCTCAATGTTATGCGAAATTATCGTTATGCGAATTAGTTTTCCCCATAAGAAATAATGGAAATTTGCACTGCCACTCACCTTTCACACATTCATATTAATATTCTAGGGTAAGTAACAAGCCTAGGTAGTAGGTTGGTAGACAGCAACTGCCCAGGGAGGTACTACCATCCTGCCAAGTGAGTGTAAAATGGAAACCTGTAAATGTTTTACAGGATTTCTGGTGTCCATTTTTCTGTCTCATAAACATGCAAGGTTTCAGGTATGTCTTGCTAATTCTACTTACACTTAGGTCACACTACACATACATGTACAAGCATATATATACACACCCTTCTGGGTTTTCTTCTAGTTTTCTTTCTAGTTCTTGTTCTTATTTCTTTCCTCTTACCTCCATGGGGAAGTGGAACAGAATTCTTCCTCCGTAAGCCATGCGTGTTGTACGAGGTGACTAAAATGCTGAGAGCAAGGGGCTAGCAACCTCTTCTCCTGTATATATTACTAAATGTAAAAGGAGAAACTTCCGTTTTTCCTTTTGGGCCACCCCGCGTCGGTGGGATATGGCTGGTGTGTTGAAAGAAGAAGTAACAAATCTAGGTAGTAGGTTGCTAGACAGCAACTGCCAAGGGAGGTACTACTGTCCTGCCAAGTGAGTGTAAAACTAAAGCCTGTAATTGCTTTACATGATGGTAGGATTGCTGGTGTCCATTTTTTCTCTCATAAACATACAAGGTTTCAGGTACGTCTTGCTACTTCTACTTACACTTAGGTCACACTACACATACATGTACAAGCATATATATATACACACCCCTCTGGGTTTTCTTCTATTTTCTTACTAGTTCTTGTTCTTGTTTATTTCCTCTTATCTCCATGGGGAAGTGGAACAGAATTCTTCCTCCATAAGCCATGCGTGTTGTAAGAGGTGACTAAAATGCCGGGAGCAAGGGGTTAGTAACCCCTTCTCCTGTATAAATTACTAAAATTTAAAAAGAGAAACTTTTTTTTCTTTTTTGGGTCACCCTGCCTTGGTGGGATACGGCCGGTTTGTTGAAAAAAAAAAAAAAGTAAGCAACAAGTGTAGTGCGTATGTATTTTACTTTTTACTGTGTTTTTAAAGCATAGTTCTATTGCTAACTTAATATGTGTTAGTGTAAGCCTGTTATCTAGCATTTATATGCATTTATAATTGGAAAAACAGGGTGTTCCACTTTACAGTGATTTCTGCTTTATGGCAGTAGCCTGGAACCTAACCTGCTGCATAAGTGGGGCCCCATTGTACATACATAAACACACCTTGATTTTTCTTATTTTTCTTAATAGTTCTTTTTCTCCTTTATTTCCTCTCTTCTCCATGGGGAAGTGGAAAAGAATCTTTCCTCCATAAGCCATGTGTGTTTTAAGAGGTGACTAAAATGCCGGGAGCAATGGGCTAGTAACCCCTTCTCCTGCAGAAAATACTAAAAAACAGAAGAAGAAAATCTCTATAAAATTGGATGCTTGAATGTGCATGGATGTAGTGCAGATGATAAGAAAGAGATGATTGCTGTTATGAATGAAAAGAAGTTGGATGTCCTAGCTCTAAGTGAAACACAGCTGAAGGGGGTACGCGAGTTTCAGTGGAGAGAAACAAATGGGATTAAGTCAGGAGTCTGAGAGAGTTAGAGCTAAGGATGGGGTAATAATAATGTTGAAGGATCAGTTATGTAAGGAGAAGAGGGAACATAAATGTATAAATTCAAGGATTATGTGGATTAAAATAAAGGTTGGATGTGTCAAGTGGGTCATATTAAGTGTGTTTGCACCTGGAGAAGAGAGGAGTGTAGAGGAGAGAGAAAGATTTTGGGAGATGTTAAGCAAATGTTTCGGAACTTTTTAACCAAATGAGAGAGTAATTGCGGTAGGTGACCTAAATACGAAAGTAGGAGAAAAAAGGGAAGAGGGAGAAGGAAGAAAAGGATTCAGGTTAAGCCACAGGTGTTCTGAAGTTTGGAGCATTTTACAATATAATGGGAGAGGAAGGCATCTACATAGACAAAGCCAGGACTTAGATTCATACAAGGAAAGTTATGTATAAGGGAGGATTCAACCAGACGGCGACTGTGAAAGTTAAAAGTAGGGAAGTCCGTTTTAACAGAAGATCAGGCAATAAGATGACTGTGATCTCTGACATGACAGGAAAGAACATTGTTCGTGTCGGCAAGCCTAACACTATTTTTGTGCTCCTTGAGTCTGTCAGAAAGAGATCAGCCAGTTTCTCCAAAGTACGAAGAGGACAGGAAGAACAAGAAATTGAGTAGACACCATGAGCATCTATAGAGGGAGGAGAGGTATAAACTAGATTGATGCAAAGAGTGGTGAGTAGTTGAGATTAGAAAGGCTGGAAATATAGAGAAGGCAGAGGACATGAGAGTTACTAGGAATAGAGAGTTTGGGAGAGAAGAAAGTCTATTTAGCATGTGAGAAGGCAGCATCCATGAAATGGGAAGGGTAGCCAAGATGGGAAAATTAATTATGAAGAGAGGAAATTTCTGATTCAAGGAACTGAGGATCAGAAATGTGGAGAGCATGGAGAAAGAGGGAAATAAGAACACTTTTCTTGATGGAGAAAGCGTGATAAGAAAAGTAGTGAATGTACATGCCACTGTGCATATGTTTGCAGTACAAAGATAAAGCAAAACCTGTATTTGAGAAGTGGATATTAACATGAAGGAAAGGAAGCAAGGAATTATATTCCAACCCAGCTTTAAACTTAATGGAAGGGGCAAGATTAAATGTAAGAACTTATATTAGAACTTAGTGCAATTACAACTGAGTCTGGTGCTATTTTTAATTTGTAGCAATTATATCTTATTAGTTTATATCTAGTTGTACTTTAGCTTATTCAAGCTCAATACATAGTCAACATCAAATTTATTATGTTTATTAATTTCTACACTCAATATGACCAATGTGCATTAGCTATATACTTGTCCAAACATACCACTACTACAGATATCGGTATTAGAACTCACCACACTATACAGGGTATATACTTGTCCAAACATCCCACTATTACCTCACCACACTATACAGGATATAAAGAATCACTATTTAAACCTAAAAGATGAATGATCATGTCGACCCTGATCTAAACCTACATAATCTAACACCCAGTCAAAACTTATTGGAAAGTAACTGCCATTATTACACAGCATCACAAGCCAGCACTATCTTAACACTGCTAAAACTCTAACAGTTCTTAACTACAACATCAGGTCCTTAAGCAAACACTATGATGATCTCCTGGCACTCCTTGATTCGCTAAAGACACCCTTCTGCATTATTCTCACTGAGACCTGGCTTAAGCAGGACACATTTGATATCTACCCTCTACCAGGATACACAGCAATCCACAACTGCAGACCATACCAAGTTTGGAGTGGTACTGCAATCTATTACTCTAACCAACTATCATGTATTAGCACCACTTGCTTTAGTGATGAATATGGAGAATATATTTTTGCTAATTTTACTGTAGAAAACCTTAAGACACCTATAACAATCGGTGCCATTTACCGGATGCCCCACACAAACATCCCAAATTTCAATGAGAAATTAAAGGCGCTAATAACAAACAGACAAATGAACAAGCACCACCATCTCTTAGCTGGAGACTTCAATATCAACCTTGGCCTACCAGATGATCAGCCTGTAACTGATTTCATCAACAATATGAACAACACACTTCTCATACCAACAAAAAATAAACCAACCAGGCTGACTGAGACAAGTGCAACCATAATTGACCATATATGGACCAATATACTAGCCCCCTTAAGTCAGAGAAAATCACAGACGACACTACTGACCACTGCCCCACCATACTCTTAACAAACATTAGTAAACCATTACTGGAAAACAACTGATTCATTTAGACTCCATGATGAGGCCTCAATAAGTAATTTCACATCAGAGCTAAAGATGGTTGACTGGCCTACAGAATTCTCCAAGACCAATGGTATTGACGACTGGACAGATATATTTCTGAATAAATATACAACAAACATTGTCCTATAGAAATGAAACAGATCATGAATAAACGTGATCTGTTTCATTTTTATAGGATAAGAAACACCAATATGAAAAGCAATATAGACAGGGCTTAATACACAACGATATTCTTAAGCATTATTCATTAGTTCTCACCAAACAAATAAAAAAAGCAGATTCACTGAAACAAGTGGAGATATAAAAAAAACTGGGAAACACTCTCCCAGGTTATGGAGACCCACAAACTGAAAAAAAAATGGATATTGTCCTAATCAAACTGAATGAAACACCACTGCATCCAATTGATACAGTTAACAAGATAAACAACTTCTCAACCATAGGATCTAATCTCGCCAGTAATATCCCATGTACCAATGCCCGTGCAAGTGATTGCTTAGATGGGAATTTCCCAAACTCCTTCTATCTTGCACCTACTGAGCCCTCTTAAGTCACCACTATTATTAAGTCACTTAAAAATAACTCACAGAATCTGTCTCACATCCCACAATTATTGTACAAGCAAGTGGCCCATGTCCTTTCACTTGCTATTCCATTACTTTTTAACAAGTCACTAGAAACTAGCACTTTCCTGGCACTACTCAAGATAGCAAGGGTTACACCAATATATAAAGGTGGTGACCCCACAGATGTAAACAACTATAGGCCAATATCAAACTTACCATCGCTATCCAAAATCTTTGAGAAACTCATGCACAAGAGATTATATTCGTTTGCAACAGCAAAAAACATACTCAACCCCTGTCAATTTTGCTTCAGAAAAAATAAAAGCACTAATGATGCAATTGTAAAAATGCTAGATCTGCTTTACACAGCACTGGAAAATAAGGAATATCCATTAGGACTTTTTATTGACCTAAGAAAAGCTTTTGACATATTAAATCATGGCATCCTACTCTACAAACTTGACCATTATGGTATAAGAGACCATGCACTTGCATATTTCAAATCCTACCTTACTAATAAGTATCAGTATATCACCATTAAAGACACAGCCTCATCAACATGGCCACTTGATACTTGAGTACCACAGGGAAGTGTCCTTGGTCCCCTGCTCTTCCTCATTTACATCAATGATCTTCCAAATGTATCCCAACACCTGAAACCCATTCTCTTTGCTGACAACATGACTTATGTCATCTCCCACCCAAATCTTGCCAGCCTCAACACCATTGTTAATGAGGAGCTACTCAAAATATTTACATGGATCACAGCCAATAAACTTACACTTAACACTGACAAAACCTACTATATTACGTTTGGTAGCAGAGCAGGTGCTGCTCAACTTAACATTACGATGAACAACACTCTTATTTCCAGACATAATGAAGGCAAATTTATAGACCTGCACCTCGACAGCAACCTGAATTTCAGCACCCATATCAAACACATAACAAAAAAAGTATCCAAAATGGTTAGGATCCTCTTCAAGATATGATACTATGTGCCACAATCAGCCCTTCTCACACTATACCATTCACTCATTTATCCCTACCTCACCTATGCCATTTGTGCTTGGAGATCAACTGCAGCAACACACCTAAAGAGAAAATAAAAACCCAACATAAAGCTGCGGTAAGAATAATCATGCAATCCAATCCGAGGCAACACCCCCCCCACTCTTCATAGATCTAAACTTACTCACTGTTCAGAACAACCACACTTACTACTGTGCAACCTACATTTACAGAACCTTTAATTCCAATATTAACCCTGACCTAAAACGCTTTCTCGATAGTTGTGACAGAACCCACAGGCATAACACCAGACAGAAACATCTTTGTGACATTACCCATGTCCGGCTAAACCTTTACAAAAATTTAATGTACATAAAAGGGCCTAAAATCTGGAACATCCTACCTGAAAACTCTAGAACTGCAGACACATTCATCACTTTCAAAACTACCGTTAGAAAACATCTTATCTC
Organism: Cherax quadricarinatus; assembly: GCF_038502225.1. NCBI lineage: Eukaryota > Metazoa > Arthropoda > Malacostraca > Decapoda > Parastacidae > Cherax > Cherax quadricarinatus. The sequence goes on along the minus strand of NW_027195437.1, from coordinate 60,059 downwards.
CATGACACACCCCACCATCAGCTAACTACATGAAAACTGCCTATTCTCATGTATCACACACACACACATAAAAAGCAACCTAGACCTCCCCTTGATATCTGTGATTTCCCACAATTCACACTTACACTAACCCAATTGACTATAAACACAGAAATATGTAATACAGTGGACCCTCAGCCAACGCTGGCATCGTCTAACGATAAAATCGCCTAATGATGCATTTCTGAGTGAAAATATTGGCTCGACCAATGGTGAAAACTTGGGAAACAACATTCATCCCTAAAGTGTCCACCTGTCCATCCAGGCTGAGCGTGCCTCAGCTGCCCTGCCTTCAGCTAGTGTGCCATTGTTTACAAGCCAGGGTGAACAGTTTCATGCATACCTGTGATATATTTTGTATTATTCCATTGTTTTTAGTGCTTGTAACTGCTAAATAAGCCATCATGGGCCCAAAGAAAGCTTCTAGTGCCAACCCTGTCATAAAATGGGTGAGAAATACTATCAAAATACAATCGCACCACGGTCAGCTGCTGCTGCACCACCATCAGCTGCTGCTGTACCACTCTCAGCTGTTGCTGTACCACTGTCAGCTGTTGCTGCACCACTGTCAGCTGCTGTTGTACCATGGTCAGCTGCTGCTGTTGCTGCACCACCATCAGCTGCTGCTGCACCACTGTCAGCTGTACTACTCGATGATGTGGAGTGTTGTTGGTGTGGCTTAACAAGAAACAATTACCGAGAAACAATTATCCCCAGAGGGTTAGCCACCCAGGATAACCCAAGAAAGTCAGTGCATCATCGAGAACTGTCTAACTTATTTCCATTGGGGTCCTTAATCTTGTCACCCAGGATGCAACCCACACCAGTCAACTAACACCCAGGTGAACAGGAAAAAATGCTTGGAACTAGTGCTCATATTGTTGAATTTAAGGCCAGCAAAGGTTGGTTTGATAGATTTAAGAATCATAGTGGCATACACAGTGTGATAAGGCATGGCAAAGCTGAAAAATTCCAACCCCCAACAAGTGTTTAATTATGATGAAACTGGCCTGTTCTGGAAGAAAATGCCAAACAAGACCTATATTACTCAAGAGGAAAAGGCACTCCCAGGACACAAGACTATGAAAGACAGGCTAACTCTCATGTTTTATTGTAATGTAAGTGGGGATTGCAAAGTGAAGCCTTTACTCATGTATCACTCTGAAAATCCCAGAGTGTTCAAGAAAAACAGTGTCTCATCACTCATCAATACTCTTCAATAAAGGTAAGTGTCATTTTAGCATTTATTTCTGTAGTTATTGTGCATGTCTCATTGTTTTCTTTGTAGAGAAATGTGTATTTCATGAATTTTTTATATTTTTTTTAATACTTTTGGCTGTCTGGAACGGATTAATTGGATTTCCATTATTTCTTACGGGGAAAATTAATTCGGTTAACGATAAATTCGGCTAAGGACAAGCTCTCTGGAACAGATTAATATTGTTGGTCGAGGGTCCACTGTACAACTGTTACCTAATGAATCTTAACTAGTCATAAGTTTAACTGTGATACTCCAAAATAGAAACTATGTATTGTACCAAAACAAAACCATTCACATTGCAAAATTTATGAACTGTAATATAGTTACAGTTAACGCCCGGTTAACGCCTGTATCGGATAGCGCCAAAATTGGATAACGCCTCACTTTGGCATAAAAAATTGGCTCGGATAACACCTAAAACTCGGTTAGGAGCTTTCGTCCCCAATGCTTCCGCTCGCCGCAATAAGCGGGCCCAGCCAGTCACCCAGTCTACCAGCCAGTGTGCCACTGTTTACAAGCCATTGCTGTTGATTCCACATGTACCTATGATATATTTTGTATTATTCCACTGTTTTAACCCGTAAACGGTCCAAACGTATATATACATTTTTTCAACATTTGAAAGTATGTAAAAAAGTAGATCTTCTTTTTGTTTTTACATTTGAAAATGTGTAAAAAACTTTGATCTACTTTTGTTTTTGTTTTTATTTTTTTATTATCACACTGGCCGATTCCCAACAAGGCAGGGTGGCCCGAAAAAGAAAAACTTTCACCATCATTCACTCCATCACTGTCTTGCCAGAAGGGTGCTTTACACTACAGTTTTTAAACTGCAACATTAACACCCCTCCTTCAGAGTGCAGGCACTGTACTTCCCATCTCCAGGACTCAAGTCCGGCCTGCCGGTTTCCCTGAACCCCTTCATAAATGTTACTTTGCTCACACTCCAACAGCATGTCAAGTATTAAAAACCATTTGTCTCCATTTACTCCTATCAAACACGCTCACGCATGTGAACGTAGATCTGCTTGGACCGTTTATGGGTTAAGTGCTTGTAACCACTAAATAAGCCACCATGGGCCCCAGGAAAGCTTCTAGTGCCAAACCTCTGGTAAAAAGGGTGAGGTGTACCAATGAACTGAAAAAGGAGATACAGTGGAACCTCAAAAATCAAACTTAATCCATTCCAGAAGCTAGTTCTAAATTCAAAAAGTCTGAAATTTGAAGCAATATTTCCCATAAGAAATAATGGAAATACAATTAATCAGTTCCAGAAACCCAAAAATATTCACACAAAAAATACATTTTATAGAGATTTAATTACAGTTTTACATACAACAAATACTATAGTTTTTAATTATGTATAGTAATACATATAAAATAACATTTTTACTTACCTTTATTGAAGACTGATGATGGCATCTGGAAGATAGGGAGGAGGAGAGAGGGAGTTGGGGTTAGTGTTTGGAAGGGAAATCCCCCTCCATGAGGACTTCAGGTAAAGCCCTCTCTGGGGTTACTTCCCTTCTCTGTCTTTTAATGCCACTAGGACCAGCTTGAGAGTCACTGGACCCATGTCTCACAAAATAACTGTCCACAGTCCTCTGTTTCTGGCACCTCTTTAACATTTCCCTAAAATGGGACATGGTTCTGTCACTGAACTTGTTTCAGAGATGGCTTGTTTCAGCTTGCTCAGGGTGGTACTTCTGCACAAACATTTGGACATCATTCCAATTGGCACAAATCTCCTTAATCTTTGAAGAAGGCTCCTCATCCACTCCCTCTTCCTCCTCCTCTGAAGCAAGTTCCTCAGCTGTGGTCTGATACTGCTCCTGATGAAGCTCTTGCAGTTCTTCAGTGGTTAGCTCTTCCCTGTGGTTCTCCACCAACTGGCTGCCTCACCATGTCTTACAACATTGTGTATGCCACTACACTTCTTAAATCTGTCAAACTAGCCTCTGGTGGCCTTAAATTCACTATCAGCACTGGTTCCAGGAGTTTTCTGTACCAGATCGGCATGCAACTTCCTTGCCTTTTCGTAAATAATCTTCTCTGAAACACTATCACCTGCAAAATCTTTATCCTTGATCCACACCAGCAACAACTTCTCAACCTCTTCAACTATTTGTGGTCTTTTTTTGGTTAGCATATTAACACCTTTCGCAACATCAGCTTCCTTGATTTGTTCTTTCTTTGACAGGATAGAACAGATGGTTGACTTGTTTTTCCCATACATCCTGGCAAGCTCAACAAGTCTCACACCACTCTCATACTTCTGTATTATTTCCTTCTTCACATCTTTACCACAGGGGTACCACTAGCAAGTTTCTTTGGGCCCATGGCAGCTTATTTCACAATCCCACAAGCACTAAACAGAGCAAAATAATCGTAAAATGCGTGAATGAGAGCGCAGGTTAGTGTTCACTCAAGCATAAACAAAGCTAGACTGCTCACGGCGCCTGCGCGGGGACATGGACAGAGTGGGCGGCAGACAGGTCCAGTACCCGGTGGTCCAAAAATAGGGGCTTGTTCGATAATAGGGACACAAGTTTGTCTGAAAAAATGGTCCTATTTTCGAAAGGTTCAATATGTAATACATTCGATTTTTGAGGTTCCACTGTAATAGAAAAGTACGAAAGTGGAGCGTGTATCTCAGAGTTGGAAAAGTTATACAACAAACCCCATTCAACCACCACTATTATCTTGCACAACAAAAAGGAGCAAGTGTGATTACAAAACAGAAATTGCAAATACTCGAAGATGTGGAGAGACTGTTATTGTTGTCGATAAACGAGAAACAATTATCAGGGGATGGTATATCTCAGTCAGTAATATGTGAAAAGGCAAGGAAGTTGCATGATGATCTCATTAAGAAAATGCCTCCAAATAGTGCTGCTGATGATGAATTTAAAGCAAAGGGGCTGGTTTGAGAGATTTAAGAATCGTAGTGGTATACACAGTGTGATAAGGCATGGTGAGGCTGCCAGGTCAGACAAAAAAGCAGCTGAAAAATATGTGCAGGGCTTTAAGGATTGCATAGAGACTTGAAACTTAAAACCCCAGCAAGTGCTTAATTGTGATGAAACAGGCCTGTTTGGGAAGAAAATCCCAAACAGGACCTGCATTACTCAGGAGGAAAAGGCACTGCCAGGACATAAGCCGATGAAAGACAGGCTGACATTAACGTTGTGTAGTAATGCTAGAGGTGATTGCAAATTGAAGCCTTTAGTGGTGTATCACTCTGAAACTCCCAGAGTGTACAAGAAAAACAATGTCGTCAAGACTAAATTGTGTGTGATGTGGAGATCAAACACTAAGGCATGGGTCACTAGGAAAATTTTCATGGATTGGTTTTATGGTGAGTTTGGCCCCACTGTGAAAAATTACCTCCTGGAAAGATATTGTCACTCAAGTGCCTCCTGGTAATGGACAACGCTCCTGCTCATCCTCACGACTTGCAAGAGCAAATTGCAGGGAAGTTTAGCTTTGCTAAAGTGAAGTTTTTGCCTCATAATACAACTCCTCTCCTCCAGCTCATTGACCAGCAGGTCACTGAAAACTTCAAAAAACTCTACACAAAAGCAGTGATTCAAAAGTGCTTTAAAGCGACCTAATACACTGAATTGACCCTAAAAGAGTTTTGGAAAGATCACTTCAATGCCCTCAGTTGCATAAACCTTGTAGGTAAGGCTTGGGAGGGAGTGACTTGCAGGACTTTGAACTCTGCTTGGAGAAACTGTGGCCACAATGTGTACAAGAGAGGGATTTTGAAGGGCTTGGGGCTAACCGTCAGGAACCTGTGCTGTCCTGGGAGACAGTAATGGTGAAGCTGGAGATGCTGTCCTGGAAGACAGTAATGGTGAAGCTGGAGATGCTGTCCTGGGAGACAGTAATGGTGAAGCTGGAGATTTTGTCCAGGTAGTCGGGAATTATACGCAGGAAGGAATACATATAAATGACCTCATAGGGGACAGGAGCCATAGCAGGGAAACAAGTGTAGTCAAAGATAAGATAAAACCAATATTGCAAACTAGAAATACCGCAGGAAATAGCAAACAAGAGGACTCCACTAGCAATAGTGAGGATATATTACCAAAAACAACTGGTGGGAGCTCCATTGTTGGTGTTAGGGAGGATAGAAGTAAGACAGGGAAACATGCACCAACAGGGAATACAGTCACAGAAACCCAAGGCAAACGGAAACCAAGCCTGTGCACATACTATGCACTCGGTATCTGCTGGCATGGGAAATCTGGAAAAACAGATGGGACGTGCAACTATGACCACCCTAGAAAATGCCATGCCCATATGACAACAGGAAAATGCAAACTCCCTTCCTGTAAGCTTTTTCACCCTGAACTGTGTACCTCTTCAGTACAGGAAAGACTGTGCTATAACTTAAATTGCCAGGCATACCATCTAAAGGGGACAAAAAGATACAAAACATCCAGGCCATGGGAAAACCTGGGTAGTCACAGCCACTCAAGAGGGAGAGGTTTTTTAGTGCCAGGAAGGAAAAAAAAACTGGCAGGAAATGGCAGAAATCGTACACCAAATCCAGTCATTCCTGGAGTGGAACCACAGTCGATGGCCTCCACTCCAAACCAACAGATACAGATACTAATGCCAAAAAAAAAATCCCCCCCCCCCAGTACCAACAATACCACCAGTCCGATAACATTCTTCTTGGCAAATATACAGGGTCTAAAGCCAGCAACAAACAACAAAATACCTTTCATCCATGGACTGCTTGCAGAGGCAAAGGCAATGTTCACGGCTTTCACCGAGACCCACATAAAGGATCACTTGGACAACGAAATATGGATCCCAGGTTACAACCTATACAGATGTGACAGAGTGAACAGGCAAAAGGGGGGGGGGTTGGCCTGTACATTGCAGAGTCACTTATTTGCACAGAACTGCTAAATGCCTCAAATGATGTAGTGGAAGTTTTAGCAGTAAAGGTCAAGAACCAAAACCTAGTCATTGTGGTAGTCTACAAGCCTCCGGATGCAACATCCCAGCAATTCCAGGAACAGCTGTTAAAAATTGACCACTGTCTAGAAAATCTTCCAGCTCCTGCACCCAACATCTTGCTCCTGGGGGATTTCAACTTAAGGCACCTAAAATGGAGGAATATAGCAAATAATATTGTTGCAGAAATAACATCAGGAGGCAGCTCTGATGAAAACTCACACTCACGCGAGCTTTTAAATCTCTGCACAAAATTAAATTTAAACCAGCAAATAATAGAGCCTACTAGACTGGAGAATACACTAGACCTCATCTTCACAAACAATGATGATCTGATAAGAAATGTCACCATATCAAAAACAATATACTCAGATCACAACATAATTGAGGTTCAGTCATGTATGAGCGGAGCCCCAGACCGACATAATGAGATTAGTCACGAGGGAGCATTCACCAAATTCAACTTCAATAACAAAAACATAAAGTGGGACCAAGTAAACCAAGTCCTAACCGATATAAGCTGGGAAGATATACTAAGCAACACAGACCCCAACTTATGCCTAGAACAGATTAACTCGGTGGCACTCGATGTATGCACAAGGCTTATTCCTCTAAGAAAAAGGAGGAGTAGATGTAAAATAGAAAGAGACAGGCACTCCCTTTACAGGCGGACATCAACCAAATCTTTCAGTGGGCTGCAGAAAACAATATGAAGTTCAACGATGAGAAATTTCAATTACTCAGATATGGTAAACATGAGAAAATTAAATCTTCATCGGAGTACAAAACAAATTGTGGCCACAAAATAGAGCGAAACACCAATGTCAAAGACCTGGGAGTGATCATGTCGGAGGATCTCACCTTCAAGGACCATAACATTGTATCAATCGCATCTGCTAGAAAAATGACAGGATGGATAATGAGAACCTTCAAAACTAGGGAGGCCAAGCCCATGATGACACTCTTCAGGTCACTTGTTCTATCTAGGCTGGAATATTGCTGCACACTAACAGCACCTTTCAAGGCAGGTGAAATTGCCGACCTAGAAAATGTACAGAGAACTTTCACGGCGCGCATAAAGGAGATAAAACACCTCAATTATTGGGAGCGCTTGAGGTTCCTAAACCTGTATTCCCTGGAACGCAGGAGGGAGAGATACATGATTATATACACCTGGAAAATCCTAGAGGGACTAGTACCGAACTTGCACACGAAAATCACTCACTACGAAAGCAAAAGACTTGGCAGACGATGCACCATCCCCCCAATGAAAAGCAGGGGTGTCACTAGCACGTTAAGAGACCATACAATAAGTGTCAGGGGCCCGAGACTGTTCAACTGCCTCCCAGCACACATAAGGGGGATTACCAACAGACCCCTGGCAGTCTTCAAGCTGGCACTGGACAACCACCTAAAGTCAGTTCCTGATCAGCCGGGCTGTGGCTCGTACGTTGGTTTGCGTGCAGCCAGCAGCAACAGCCTGGTTGATCAGGCTCTGATCCACCAGGAGGCCTGGTCATAGACTGGGCCACGGGGGCGTTGACCCCCGAAACTCTCTCCAGGTAAACTCCAGTAGTGGAAGCTATTGTGTCATTGGGGAAGTCCATGGGGTTGGAGGTTTGTAGCAAGGATGTGGAAGAGTTGGTGAAGAATGACGATGAAGAACTAACCACTGCAAACCTGCAAGAGCTTGAGGTGCATCAGCAACAGATCACAGCTCAGGAATGTGCTTCAGAGCAGAAGGAAGAGAGATGGAGGAAGCTGCCTTCATCAAGGACTAAGGAAATGTGTACAATGTTCACCAAGGTGCAATCATTTATGGGTGAATTTTATCCTCTCACAGCTGTTGCAAGCCATATTGGCAACATGTACAATGACACTCTTGTGTCCCATTTAAGGGAAATCCTAAGGGGACATGAAAAACAGAGCTCTCTGGAAAATATTTTGTGCAACAAGAGTCCAGTGACTCTCAAGCTGGTCCTAGTGGCATAAAAACACAAATAAGGGAGGTAACCCCACCAAAGGACTTGGTACCTGAAGTCTTTGTGGAAGGGAATTCCCATTCCAAACAATAGGAAACTTGAATCTCCCCTGCTGCTGGCACATCACTCATCAACAACTCCACAATAATAGTAAGTGACATTTAACTATTGTTTATTTTGCATGTACCATTCATTTCTGTGTAGGGAAATGTATGTTTCATATAAAAGAAAATTATTTTGTTTAATCCTTTTGGGTGCCTGGAATGAATTAATTGGATTTCCATTATTTCTTATGGGTAAAATTAATTCAGTTAAAGGCTAAATTGGTTAAAGGCTAGTCAACTGTACTTAGCCTTATTACCAATATGCTCCATAATCTGTAACAACAAAGTTTTTAATTAATCTTAGTCTACTTTGTGTCAGAGGAAAGAAAGTCTCCCTGAAAGCATTGAGTATACATAGTGTATAGTGTATACTACAGTGGCTCCCTAGTATATTGATGATAAAGGCTAAAGTGTCATTTGAAAACAGGTGAATTTGTAAATGAAGTGATAAGCCTATAGAGGCAGGTGCCAGAAGTCGCCAGAAACTTACCACAGGTCAGCTGTTTTTTAATAATCTTCCTGGCCTGCTAGTGTACTCGCATATAATCTAGTGATACCAGTGAATAGCAGAATACAGTGTTGTAGTAGCAACTAACCAGTATTATAATGGTACTTAGTGAAGTGGAGTGACTTTCATTAGTTTCTTTTTCTTGAAATACCAGACGTTACTGTGAATTTCATATAACCTGTAGTTACCAGCGGTCGCAATATACACAACGAGAAGCAATTATTACTACAGAAAAAGCGCCCTTCCTCCAAAATTTGCACCAGTCAACTATAGTGATAATATAGCATTTATTGTGGTGGAGACGGAAAAAAAAAAAATAGAGAAGCTAGATACAGCGATTGATAAACAAAGGTGGAGGCTCGACCGTTCGTCATTGTAGGAGTGCCAGCAGTCACCGGCTCTTCAACACGCAAGTTATACTTTTGTATCAATCAAATCACATATTACTCGGGTAGATAATTTCCAGTAGATCCTTCATGTGTTAGCTCAAATCACCGACCAGTATGGTTTAAATAAGTGACCCACTGATCAGATCAGATAGACTGGTCCGAACCCTTGACTGGTCCGAACCCTTGACTGGTCCGAACCCTGCACTGGTTTCAAACGGTTTCGATGTGCACCACCTAGCAGGTTATTAATAGAATATTCAAGAGGTTGCTAGTAGAATTGCAGTAAATCAACCATTCAAATCATTATGAAGCTGTGTGTAGTCTGTGGTCAGTCAAACAAACGGGCTTCCACATGCATAAATTGTTATTTCTGTGGAAATTGGTGTCACGCCCCTTGTGCAGATATCCAAGAACTAGCTACAAGCAGTATTAAAACAGGGAAGTGTTTTTGGGTATGCCCAAATGAGATAAATCTGTGGACTAAAATCACAAGGGTATTAAAAGAGGTCAACATCAAAGCTGCTTTCATAGAAAACCTGGAAGCTTTCTACAACAGATGGGAACATAAAAAGTCCGGGCTGAATGGTACTGCCCTTGATACTGGCCATGTAGTCAGAAACTGTAAGGCTGGAGATGATGTCCTGGTAGTCAGTAAATGGGGGGCTGATAGTGCTGTCCTGGGAGACAGTAATGGGGAAGCTGGAGGTGCTGTCCTAGGAGACAGTAATGGTGAAGCTGGAGGTGCTGTCCTGGGAGACAGTAATGGTGAAGCTGGAGATGCTGTCCTGGGAGACAGTAATGGGGAAGCTGGAGATGCTGTCCTGGGAGACAGTAATGGTGAAGCTGGAGATTTTGTCCAGGTAGTCGGGAATTATACGCAGGAAGGAATACATATGAATGACCGCATAGGGGACAGGAGCCATAGTAGGGAAACAAGTGTAGTCAAAGATAAGATAAAACCAATATTGCAAACTAGAAATACCGCAGGAAATAGCAAACAAGAGGACTCCACTAGCAATAGTGAGGATATATTACCAAAAACAAATGGTGGGAGCTCCATTGTTGGTGCTAGGGAGGATAGAAGTAAGACAGGGAAACATGCACCAACAGGGAATACAGTCACAGAAACCCAAGGCAAACGGAAACCAAGCCTGTGCACATACTATGCACTCGGTATCTGCTGGCATGGGAAATCTGGAAAAACAGATGGGACGTGCAACTATGACCACCCTAGGAAATGCCATGCCCATATGACAACAGGAAAATGCAAACTCCCTTCCTGTAAGCTTTTTCACCCTGAACTGTGTACCTCTTCAGTACAGGAAAGACTGTGCTATAACTTAAATTGCCAGGCATACCATCTAAAGGGGACAAAAAGATACAAAACATCCAGGCCATGGGAAAACCTGGGTAGCCACAGCCACTCAAGAGGGAGAGGTTTTTTAGTGCCAGGAAGGAAAAAAAGCTGGCAGGAAATGGCAGAAATCGTACACCAAATCCAGTCATTCCTGGAGTGGAACCACAGTCGATGGCCTCCACTCCAAACCAACAGATACAGATACTAATGCCGGAAAAAAAATCCCCCCCCAGTACCAACAATACCACCAGTCCGATAACATTCTTCTTTGCAAATATACAGGGTCTAAAGCCAGCAACAAACAACAAAATACCTTTCATCCGTGGACTGCTTGCAGAGGCAAAGGCAATGTTCGCGGCTTTCACTGAGACCCACATAAAGGATCACTTGGACAACGAAATATGGATCCCAGGTTACAACCTATACAGATGTGACAGAGTGAACAGGCAAAAGGGGGGGGTTGGCCTGTACATTGCAGAGTCACTTGTTTGCACAGAACTGCTAAATGCCTCAAATGATGTAGTGGAAGTTTTAGCAGTAAAGGTCGAGAACCAAAACCTAGTCATTGTGATAGTCTACAAGCCTCCGGATGCAACATCCCAGCAATTCCAGGAACAGCTGTTAAAAATTGACCACTGTCTGGAAAACCTTCCAGCTCCTGCACCCAACATCTTGCTCCTGGGGGATTTCAACTTAAGGCACCTAAAATGGAGGAATATAGCAAATAATATTGTTGCAGTAATAACACCAGGAGGCAGCTCTGATGAAAACTCACACTCACGCGAGCTTTTAAATCTCTGCACAAAATTCAATTTGAACCAGCAAATAATAGAGCCTACTAGACTGGAGAATACACTAGACCTCATCTTCACTAACAATGATGATCTGATAAGAAATATCACCATATCAAAAACAATATACTCAGATCATAACATAATTGAGGTTCAGTCATGTATGCGCGGAGCCCCAGACCGACATAATGAGATTAGTCACGAGGGAGCATTCACCAAATTCAACTTCAATAACAAAAACATAAAGTGGGACCAAGTAAACCAAGTCCTAACCGATATAAGCTGGGAAGATATACTAAGCAACACAGACCCCAACTTATGCCTAGAACAGATTAACTCGGTAGCACTCGATGTATGCACAAGGCTTATTCCTCTAAGAAAAAGGAGGAGTAGATGTAAAACAGAAAGAGACAGGCGCTCCCTTTACAGGCGACGGAAAAGAATAACAGAGCGGCTAAAAGAGGTCAATATATCTGAAATGCGTAGGGAGACACTCGTCAGAGAAATAGCAAGCATCGAACTTAAGCTAAAAGAATCCTTTAGGAGTCAGGAATCGGGAAGAACTAAAAGCCATAAATGAAATCGAAAGAAACCCAAAGTATTTCTTCTCCTATGCCAAATCAAAATCGAGAACAACGTCCAGTATTGGGCCCCTACTTAAACAAGATGGGTCCTACACAGATGACAGCAAGGAAATGAGTGAGCTACTCAAGTCCCAATATGACTCAGTTTTTAGCAAGCCGCTAACCAGACTGAGAGTCGAAGATCAAAATGAATTTTTTATGAGAGAGCCACAAAATTTGATTAACACAAGCCTATCCGATGTTATCCTGACGCCAAATGACTTCGAACAGGCGATAAATGACATGCCCATGCACTCTGCCCCAGGGCCAGACTCATGGAACTCTGTGTTCATCAAGAACTGCAAGAAGCCCCTATCACGAGCCTTTTCCATCCTATGGAGAGGGAGCATGGACACGGGGGTCGTCCCACAGTTACTAAAAACAACAGACATAGCCCCACTCCACAAAGGGGGCAGTAAAGCAACAGCAAAGAACTACAGACCAATAGCACTAACATCCCATATCATAAAAATCTTTGAAAGGGTCCTAAGAAGCAAGATCACCACGCATCTAGAAACCCATCAGTTACACAACCCAGGGCAACATGGGTTTAGAACAGGTCGCTCCTGTCTGTCTCAACTATTGGACCACTACGACAAGGTCCTAAATGCACTAGAAGACAAAAAGAATGCAGATGTAATATATACAGACTTTGCAAAAGCCTTCGACAAGTGTGACCATGGCGTAATAGCGCACAAAATGCGTGCTAAAGGAATAACAGGAAAAGTCGGTCGATGGATCTATAATTTCCTCACTAACAGAACACAGAGAGTAGTCGTCAACAGAGTAAAGTCCGAGGCAGCTACGGTGAAAAGCTCTGTTCCACAAGGCACAGTACTCGCTCCCATCTTGTTCCTCATCCTTATATCCGACATAGACAAGGATGTCAGCCACAGCACCGTGTCTTCCTTTGCAGATGACACCCGAATCTGCATGACAGTGTCTTCCATTGCAGACACTGCAAAGCTCCAGGCAGACATCAACCAAATCTTTCAGTGGGCTGCAGAAAACAATATGAAGTTCAACGATGAGAAATTTCAATTACTCAGATATGGTAAACATGAGGAAATTAAATCTTCATCAGAGTACAAAACAAATTCTGGCCACAAAATAGAGCGAAACACCAACGTCAAAGACCTGGGAGTGATCATGTCGGAGGATCTCACCTTCAAGGACCATAACACTGTATCAATCGCATCTGCTAGAAAAATGACAGGATGGATAATGAGAACCTTCAAAACTAGGGAGGCCAAGCCCATGATGACACTCTTCAGGTCACTTGTTCTATCTAGGCTGGAATATTGCTGCACACTAACAGCACCTTTCAAGGCAGGTGAAATTGCCGACCTAGAAAATGTACAGAGAACTTTCACGGCGCGCATAACGGAGATAAAACACCTCAATTATTGGGAGCGCTTGAGGTTCCTAAACCTGTATTCCCTGGAACGCAGGAGGGAGAGATACATGATTATATACACCTGGAAAATCCTAGAGGGACTAGTACCGAACTTGCACACGAAAATCACCCACTACGAAAGCAAAAGACTTGGCAGACGATGCACCATCCCCCCAATGAAAAGCAGGGGTGTCACTAGCACGTTAAGAGACCATACAATAAGTGTCAGGGGCCCGAGACTGTTCAACTGCCTCCCAGCACACATAAGGGGGATTACCAACAGACCCCTGGCAGTCTTCAAGCTGGCACTGGACAAGCACCTAAAGTCAGTTCCGGATCAGCCGGGCTGTGGCTCGTATGTTGGTTTGCGTGCAGCCAGCAGCAACAGCCTGGCTGATCAGGCTCTGATCCACCAGGAGGCCTGGTCTCAGACCGGGCCGCGGGGGCGTTGACCCCCGGAACTCTCTCCAGGTAAACTCCAGGTAAATACCCAAAATGCCTAGTCATGCTAGGTGTGATAGTGGCCCTCTCTGTAATTAGTATTATATGTAAAACAGACAATATCCTATATGTAAACCATGCATTGTAATCTTTATAGAAAATAAACTTGATTGTTTGTTTGATTGATTGATTTGAACTGTAGTATCCTGGCAAAACAAGTGATGAATTGAGTGATGGTGAAATTATTTCTTCTTTCTTGGTCACCCAACCTCAGTGGGAGAAGGCTGTTATGTCTTAAAAAAAAAGTATATGGGATAGAAATGAATAATAAGAAATGTAAATTAAAAGTTTAAGTGAGCTGGGTCAGTGGCAGCAGCAATAGCAAAATCCTTGTTCCTGTATTTTACTTCCACCAGAGGTTCCTAACAGCACTGTGATGGCCTAGTAAAGACCCATATAACACTGGCATGTGTAGAGACCCAGAATGATATAAATCAACTACAGAAATCACCCAAAAATATGCAATATTACCAACTAAGAAGACTTGCGTTACCACCATCTACCCCACTGCCAGGTGAAGTGTAACTTCATAACATCTACCCATTACCCATCACTTACAATTTATCTGAAACCACTGTCAATGGCCAGGGGTCAGGGTAACAACAGAAGATCCAGTAACAACCGAAGACTCCTAACACCACAGGTGAGAGAAGCATTACTACAAGTATAACATTTCCTACTGTCAGCCAGAAGGATGCAACCCTCACCACCCACCACCATAACACTTGCCAAGCAACAACAAACATGGGCACCACCACAAACATCCAAGATAATTCTTTCCATGGATTTGATATGAAAATTACTGACCCAGAAATAGCTAAATTCGTTAGGATCCAGAATAAAAAAATCATCATTTTAACTCAGGAAATGCAGGAACTTAAAACCTCCAATGACATGTTAACCCGGGAAATTAAGGAATTACAAACATCCAATACACAATACCTCGGCGAGATCACAAATCTTGAACAAAAACTAAATACACTGGAACAACTAAGCAACACCCACACCCAGTCTGAGGACACCATCAACCACCTAAAAGATCAAGTTACCCAACTAAACACCAACATCAAGAATGAAAGAGCAAGAGTGGACTTACAACTTACCAATATTATGAACAACTTCCAAGACCACTTCGACCAACAACAACTGTCCAACTCAGTTGTAGTAAATAGCAACCTTCTACCACCAACTATAACTCATGAAACATGTAAACAAACCATTCTACAACTCACCCAAGATCATCTCAACGAACCTACTGATGACATAAAGGAGTGTAAAGTGATAGGTTATTAAACTGGGAAGAAATCAGTGATACTAAAGTTCAACTCTAGCTCACAAATTAATGAACTATTAAGGATAAATAACAAAAAAAGGCACAATATCGTGACTGGAACGATACACAAATAACCCGCACATAAAAGAGAGAAGCTTACGGCGACATTTCAGTTCGACTTGGACCATTGACAAAGTGTGACTTTGTCAATGGTCCAAGTCGGACCGAAACGTCGTCGTAAGCTTCTCTCTTTTATGTGCGGGTTATTTGTGTAACTATTAAGGATATCTGTTAATATGACAACAGATGTTGATGTCAATGAGTACCTGACCAAAATAAGACAAAATTTCCTATACAGATTAATAAAGCTACGATACGACTGAAAAATCCACCAGTGCTTTGCAAGGGATGGAAAAACTTGCAATAAAGAAGGAATCAACAGGAAGGAGATATTTCAATTCTACTGAACTCAGTAGAAATTAAATAAAAAAAAATTCTAAGCGATGCTGGTTTAACCGAGTCAGAATAAAATTCAGTTTGTACCCACTTTCCACAAGTTGAGTTATGAAACCCCTATTTTTTTTCATCAAATTATTTTCCATAAAACCTAATCCTTATTACCATATTGTCAATCTGACAGCAGTGAATTGCCTAAGCTGCCTAATCACTACCTTATTGTTTACACTCTTGTTAGACACCAAGATCACCATCTTGTTTGCCTAAAAATGTATACAATTCAATTTTTTTTTATATTTGTACAAAATTCTATTTTTCTTATATTTCTGTCTTTTACCATCCTCCATTAGTACAGAACTATAATTTTTTTGCTGTCTAGTGTATGCAGTCTATAATAGAATTAGTGCAATGCAAAACAAAGTTAGGTACTACTGTTTTAAAACCTATTTTTTTTCTTACTGTCTACTGTATAAAGTTAATTATAGCATTAGTGCAATAACTGTTAGGTGCTATTGATATACTTAGTCTAAATAGCACATTATATTTTACTATTATTATTTCACTAGATGTCTATTAGGTTTTATAATCTACTGAAGCAATATACACTTACACCATTATTGTTCAATCAACCCATTTTTACAGGCATTAATATTACCCCTTATTACATTTCTGCAATTCATTATCATTTAAATATTTATCAGTTAACCCCAAATGCTCAATGCTGACATCAACCCTGAACTGAACCTATATAATCTAAATCCCAGCCACCATTCAACTGAAAGTAATTGCCTTTACTACACAGCAGCAGAAGCCTGTACTACTGTCCTAAGCAATGCCAGATATATTACAGTTTTGAATTACAATATTAGATCCTAAGTAAACACTATGATGACCTCTTGGCACTCTTAGATTCATTAAAGACAACACACACAAATAACCCGCACATAAAAGAGAGAAGTTTACGGCGACGTTTCGGTCCGACTTGGACCATTTACAAAGTCACACTAATGGTATTGTGCTTTTTTTTTGTTTTAAAGACAACCTTCCCCTGTATTATTCTTACTGAAACCCGGCTTAAGCAAGATACAATAGACATCTACACACTACCAGGATACACAGCAATCCACAACTGCAGACCAGAACAAATTGTGGGAGATATTTCCATCTGTTATTCTAATGAACTATCATGTAGCAACACCATATCTTTCAATGATGAGTATGGTGACTATATATTCACAAACCTCTCTGTAAAAAAAATAAAAAACCTATGGCAATTTGGGCCATATACAGGATGCCTCATATTAATTTCCCAGCCTTTAGTGATAAACTAAAAACATTGATTACAGATACACAAATAAATGTGCACCACCTACTACTAGCAGGAGACTTCAGCATCAACCTTGACCTAACAGATGACCAACCTGTTGTTGACTTCATTAACAATATGAACAATACACTACTCACACCAGCAATTACAAAATCAACAAGACTTAGATGAGTGCAACCATAATTGACAATATATATACTGACAAACATACTAGCCCCCTTTAAAGTGGGGATAATCAGGGACAACACTACTGACCACTACACAACTTTCCTCCTAACAAACGTATGTAAACAATCAATGGAATATAATAAGTTCTCCTTTCGACTCCATGATGAAGCATCAATAAGTAACTTCACTGCAGAACTAAGCTCAGTTGACTCTCTTGTGCAAGACAGGTATACAATACAGACAAGATGAAAGTTAAGACACTTGTGCAACATCTGGTTATGATAAATTAGACACATGTGCAACTCTTGGGTATCTTTATTGAGGAAACGTTTCGCCACACAGTGGCTTCATCAGTCCATACGTAGGAGAAACTTGAAGAACAGGAGGAGAATGAGGTAATCAGTCCCACAACCTTGAGCCGATGTGTTCAGTCCATCAATCTTGAATAGAATACGGCATATCAGCGGAGAAGCAGCTTATAAACCGTATGGCAGGAGAGGTGCAGCAGTCATAGGTCGTGTCACATTTGTTCAATGTGGAAGTAGGTCGTGCCCAAGAATTAGGCAAGCGAAAAATTCTTGGGCATGACCTACTTCCACATTGAACAAATGTGACACGACCTATGACTGCTGCACCTCTCCTGCCATACGGTTTATAAGCTGCTTCTCCGCTGATATGCCGTATTCTATTCAAGATTGATGGACTGAACACATCGACTCAAGGTTGAGGGACTGATTACCTAATTCTCCTCCTGTTCTTCAAGTTTCTCCTACGTATGGACTGATGAAGCCACTGTGTGGCGAAACGTTTCCTCAATAAAGATACCCAAGAGTTGCACATGTGTCTAATTTATCAACATGTCGGTTCTCTGAACCATTCATCTACAAACATCTGGTTATCTTTATTGTAGACATTTTGCCATCCAGTGGCTTTATCAATACAGATTCTTGGACATAATAAGAAATCAGAAGAACTATATACACAAGATGAGGTAATCAGTCCCTCAGCCTTAGAGGTGGTGTTTAGAGCACCGTGGTTGTAGAGATTCTGAAGCACAGGCAAGGAGACTGGCACTTATATAGGCGTCAGTGAAAGGGACGTGTAGCAGATGAGGGCATAGTCACTGGTAGGTGGGATTCCCCAGTGGAAGTAGGTCCTACCTAAATTGATGGGTTAGTTGCAGTAGCCGTGAAGAAGGTGTAGATGTCCTCTGAACCAAGATTCCATGATGTTGCAGTACCTGACAAGTTGTGCAAGACAGGTATACAATACCGACAAGATGAAAGTTAAGACACTTGTGCAACATCTGGTTATCTTTATTGTAGACGTTTCGCCATCCAGTGGCTTTATCAATACAGATTCTTGGACATAATAAGAAATCAGAAGAACTATATACAAAAGATGAGGTAGTCAGTATTGATAAAGCCACTGGATGGCGAAACGTCTACAATAAAGATAACCAGATGTTGCACAAGTGTCTTAACTTTCATCTTGTCGGTATTGAATACCTGTCTTGCACAACTTGTCATGCACTGCAACATCATGGAATCTTGGTTCAGAGGACATCTACATCACCTTCTTCACAGCTACTGGAACTAACCCATCAATTTGGGTAGGACCTACTTCCACTGGGGAATCCCGCCTACCAGTGACTATGCCCTCATCTGCTACACATCCCTTTCACTGATGCCTATATAAGCGCCAGTCTCCTTGCCTGTGCTTCAGAATCTCTACAACCACGGTGCTCTAAACACCACCTCCAAGGCTGAGGGACTGATTACCTCATCTTTTGTATATAGTTCTTCTGATTTCTTATTATGTACAAGAATCTGTATTGATAAAGCCACTGGATGGCTAAACGTCTACAATAAAGATAACCAGATGTTGCACAAGTGTCTTAACTTTCATCTTGTCGGTATTGTATACCTGTCTTGCACAACTTGTCATGCACTGCAACATCATGGAATCTTGGTTCAGAGGACATCTACATCACCTTCTTCACGGCTACTGCAACTAACCTAGTAGTGTTGTTACTGCGTGGCAGAACACTGTCCTGCCGCAGACCCTCCCCTCACTACATACCTTAAGCTGTTTCATACTCAGATGTCCATACTGCATAGCATTCCATAACCACTACTTAAGAGTGGAATGCCATCTCCTGTCTATAGCACAAGACTATTGTTCGTATGAAGTCTCTACTACTATGATCGAGCCTCAACGTGTCATGCTTGTCTACACTATCCTGTCTCTACACTGATGTAGAGATACGATACTATGTACTGCCCTAGTACTAGGGGCATAACTTAGTGATATAGACACTGTGAAATTATAGAAATGCTTGGCACCAAGAGTGACTCTAGATTTCAATATTAAAGTAATATTGTGACATGAGTAATCAGTAATAATGTGAAAGACATTAATGCAACTCCTAGTGTGACCATTTGTCGTGCTGGCGGGGGGGGTGTTGCAACCCCTGAATGGGTTACAATGTATATGATGTATATTATTAAGTATATAATGTATATTACCTTTTCATATAATTTTATATTGCTTATATTTGCGATAATAGCTAAATTGTAAATATATTGCTTTATATTATTATTTCACTTAGTTACTTTTGTTAGGTAGGATGTAACATATTATGTGCTCATAGTTCATCTTGATTGTCTAACTACTGTAATTATCGGTTGTGGCTCGTTACTCTTCTGGCTTCTGTTGCTAGGCAGCAACTGTCCATGGAGCTATCACGTTATAGAGGGGAGGGGGGGTGTTCGCACCTCGCCTGAAGTATTCAGTCTGGTCTAGACTCGCTTGGTGGTTGGACGTATTCTAGATGAGACAAACCTAAATCTCCCTTATTGGCTCTTGTTGGAAGATCGTCTCTGTCTCATTATTGTTGTAGGTTCTGGAGACTCAGTTCACAGAACATTATATAGACTTAGTGATTTTCGACGTTGTACTGAGGTTGTGTGTCGCATAAACACTCTGAGCAACTCAGGTCCTGAGCTGTAGCTTCTGACCTAACTTGTACTGGTTTCTGTGTACTGTCACAGTCGGGGATTTTCTTATGCTGAACTTAGATTCAGTAGTATGGGAGTTTTGTGACTTTTGTGGAGGATCTGCTGATGGTCCCTACTTAGTGTCGTTATATTATCTCCTTGTTCCTGATTCTGTGTTGCAGTTGCTTGTTATATTGTTGTTCGGCTTATCAGTCATTTTATTGTTCAAGCAAGTTGTTCTGACTGTCAGTTGGTCAAGAAGTTAGTTTATTTGAGGACTTTGTCAGTCACTTGTTTAAGTCTAGTTGAGTCGTGAGACATAGCGAACTGCTAAGAGCACTTACACACATACACACAAACTTTCTTGTACATATTTGTAATATCTTATTAAATGTTTATGTACCAGACAGTACTTAAGACTTATAAATGAGATATGTGCTTTCAGAACAATAATACTGTACACGAGAGAAGTGATTAATATTATTTTGATTACTGTGATTAATTTAATTTAATTTGATATACGCCTAGACAACTTAACCCTTTGACTGTCGCAGCCTTATATATACGTCTTACGAGGTACCGTGTTTGACATATATATACTCATAAATTCTAGCGGCTTCAAATCAAGCAGGAGAAAGCTGGTAGGCCCACATGTGAGAGAATGGGTCTGTGTGGTCAGTGTGCACCATATAAAAAAAATCCAGGAGCATGCAGTGCATAATGGGGAAAAAAACTCCAACCGTTTTTTTTAATTAAAATGCCGACTTTGTGGTCTATTTTCGTATAGTATTTATGGTTGTATTCTCGTTTTCTTGGTCTCATTTGATAGAATGGAAAACATGTTATAGAGATAGAGGTGATTTTGATTGATTTTACTATAAAAAGAACCTAGAAATGGAGCTCAAAGTAGGGGAAATGTTTGATTTTTGCCAATGTTCAAAAGTAAACAAATGATGCCATTGTCCAATAAATGTCCAACTAGCCATTCTAATATGCAGTCATGAATGGGTTGATGTTATTTATACAATTATTACAGTATTGCAGTAGTCTGCATAATAGTAAGTCTTCAATTTTTTGCTTGAATAAAAATTCAAAATAGAAAGCAAGAGTAATATCAGAGGGGCCTGGAGACATGACTGATGAACAAAGAAAATGTTATTTTAGAGCCAGGAATGTCTGCATTGTTCATTCTGGACCTTATTTTGAAATTGTCATATTTTTTAGTTTTCGTGAAATTGGCCAAATTGCAAATTTCTGACCACATTATAAGGTAGTTGAAATCGGTAAATGGGCAGTTTCTTGTACTCAATCGATAGAAAAAATGGAGTTCTAAAGAAGTAGCTATGAGTTTGGTCGACTGGAACAATGGAATTAGCCGAAAATAGGGCTCAAAGTGGGCGAAATCGCCGATTTGTAAACAGCGCCGAGGTCACTAACTTCGCGAGGGCGTAATTCCGTCAGTTTTCCATCAAATTTCGTTTTATGAAAAGATTATCTATCATTTCATAAGAAAAAAAAAAATTTTTTTTTTTTAAATTTTGCGACACCAGGAGACACCTCAGGATTGGGGGTTGCAACAGTCAAAGGGTTAATTATTAATAAATTTATTAAATTTTAATTTCTCTAGTTAGTAGCCTACCAGTTGTAATCCTGAGGCACTATTGAATGATGCTGAATTCTAATGGATAATTGGACAAGGATACTAACTAATTGCTACGAAAACCCAGTAACAGGCTGGATGCTAGAAGGGCAGTCTTTTCTAGTATTCACTGGAGATTTCTAATCTTTTTAGAATCGCATTTTTTTGTAACACCACCTCCAAGGCTGAGGGACTGATTACCTCATCTTTTGTATATAGTTCTTCTGATTTCTTATTATGTCCAAGAATCTGTATTGATAAAGCCACTGGATGGCGAAACGTCTACAATAAAGATAACTAGATGTTGCACAAGTGTCTTAACTTTCAGTTGACTCTTTTACAGAATTTTCCAATG
The DNA here is from genome assembly GCF_038502225.1 of Cherax quadricarinatus. Classification (NCBI taxonomy): domain Eukaryota; kingdom Metazoa; phylum Arthropoda; class Malacostraca; order Decapoda; family Parastacidae; genus Cherax; species Cherax quadricarinatus. Next base: position 37,917 of record NW_027195437.1, on the reverse strand, counting down.
TTGTTGGTATCAATGAATGGGTAGAGACATTTCTAAACAAAATTCAAAGATAATATAACAAACATTGTCCCATAAAAACTAAACAGATCACCAATACAATACTAAGTTGTCCATGGCTTACTAACAGCATCCTAAGATCCATCAATATGAAACATCAATATGAGAAACAATATAGAAGGGGCTTAATAACTAAACAATTTATCAAGCACTATACATCAGTCCTCACTAAATTAATCAGAAAGTTCAAGCAACTATAGTATTCTAATAGATTTACTGAAATGAAAGGAGACATAAAAAAGACCTGGAAAACACTCTCAGACCCTGGGCACCACAAACTGAACAGAGCTAGTAATATTCTTGTACTGAATGAAACAAACCAAAACTCCAGCCTACTAATACAGTAAACAAGTTAAATGGTTTCTTCTCAATCACAGGATCAATTCTCACAAGTAAAATTCCAACTGCCAATGCCTGAGTTAATGATTATCTGAGTTGAAACTTCCCAACATCCCTCTATCTTACACCAACAGAGCCCACTGAAGTTACCATAATTATTAACTCTTTAAAAAACAAATCAGAAAATGTAATCCAAGTACCACTACTACAGTATAAATGAGTGGCTCGAATCCTTTCACCTACCATTACATTACTCTTCAACAAATTACTAGAAACCAACACTTTCTTGGTATCACTCAAGCTAGCAAGGATTACACCAGTACACGAAGGTGGTGATCCAGCAGATGTAAACAATTATATACCAATATCAAACTTGCCTTTACTTTCCAAAATATTTGAGAAAATCATATAATAAAGCTTATTTATACTCCTTCATAACATCACAAAGCATCCTTAACCCATGCCAGTTTGGCTTCAGGAGAAACAAAAGCAAAAATAACGCAATAATAAAAATGCTAGACCTACTTTACACAGCACTGGACTCTTTATTGAAAACAAGAAAGCTTTTGATAAAGTAGATCAGAGCATCCTACTCCTCATGCCTGATCATTATGGTATAAAAACCCATGGAACTGCATTTATCAAGTCCTACCTAACTAATAGAAAGCAATACGTCTCTGTCAATGACACGACCTCCTCAACAAGACCCCTGGACACTGGTGTACCACAAGGTAGCATTCTTGGCCTCCTCCTTTTCCTTTTATACATAAATGATATTCCAAGCACATCACAACAACTTACGTCTATTCTCTTTGCTGACGACATGACTTTTGTCATCTCCCACCCAAATCTAGCCTCACTCAACACTATTGTTAATGAAGAACTCGCAAAAATAGCAACCAGGCTGAGCATCAGTAAACTCACACTTAATATAGACAAAACTTTCAACATTATGTTTGGGAGTAGAGCAAGTGAGGTCCAACTGAACATTATGCTGAACAACACCCTTATTGCTCAACATAATGATTGAAAATTCCTGAGTCTGCACCTTGATAGTAACCTGAAATTCAACAGATACCAAAGTTTCTAAAACAGTTGACATCCTCTCAAAGATACATTACTATGTACCACAAACACTACTACTTATACTATACTAATCACTGATCTATCCATACTTCACCTATGCTATTTGTGCCCAGGGTTCCACGATGAAAAACCACCTGAGATCAATAACACAACATAAAGCCGCAGTGCAAACAATCACACAATCCACTGCTAGACAACACAACCCCCCACTCTTCAAAGACCTATACCTACTCAATATACAAAATATTCACTCATTCTATTGTGCAACCCTCATTTACAGAACAATCAATTCTAATATAAATTCCAACCTGAAATGCTTTCTTGACAGTTGCAATAGGGCTCAGACACAACACTAGGCACAAAAACCTCTATGACACTCTGTGTGTCAGGCTGAATCTTTTCAAAAAAAACTCTGTACATTGAAGGGCCCAAAATCTAGAACTCCCTGCCAGAAATCTCCAGAATCACTGGCTCAGCTAACATTTTTATAACTACAGTTAAAAAACACTTTATCTGCTTAGCCTATCCCAGCCCATCATAAATACATATGTAAAAACTATATACGTACATTCATTTGATCAATATCATGAACACAGGTAAAACTTTCTCATCGATATATACTTACTCTCAATATCTGTATTCATCTCAGATGTTAATCACTCCATTGTGTCTGCCTAAGGTTAATACAGTGGACCCTCAGTTATTTTATTTTTTATTATCACACTGGCCGATTCCCACCAAGGCAGGGTGGCCCGAAAAAGAAAAACTTTCACCATCATTCACTCCATCACTGTCTTGCCAGAAGGGTGCTTTACACTACAGTTTTTAAACTGCAACATTAACACCCCTCCTTCAGAGTGCAGGCACTGTACTTCCCATCTCCAGGACTCAAGTCAGGCCTGCCGGTTTCCCTGAATCCCTTCATAAATGTTACTTTGCTCACACTCCAACAGCACGTCAAGTATTAAAAACCATTTGTCTCCATTCACTCCTATCAAACACGCTCACGCATGCCTGCTGGAAGTCCAAGCCCCTCGCACACAAAACCTCCTTTACCCCCTCCCTCCAACCTTTCCTAGGCCGACCCCTACCCCGCCTTCCTTCCACTACAGACTGATACACTCTTGAAGTCATTCTGTTTCGCTCCATTCTCTCTACATGTCCGAACCACCTCAACAACCCTTCCTCAGCCCTCTGGACAACAGTTTTGGTAATCCCGCACCTCCTCCTAACTTCCAAACTACGAATTCTCTGCATTATATTCACACCACACATTGCCCTCAGACATGACATCTCCACTGCCTCCAGCCTTCTCCTCGCTGCAACATTCATCACCCACGCTTCACACCCATATAAGAGCGTTGGTAAAACTATACTCTCATACATTCCCCTCTTTGCCTCCAAGGACAAAGTTCATTGTCTCCACAGACTCCTAAGTGCACCACTCACTCTTTTTCCCTCATCAATTCTATGATTCACCTCATCTTTCATAGACCCATCCGCTGACACGTCCACTCCCAAATATCTGAATACGTTCACCTCCTCCATACTCTCTCCCTCCAATCTGATATCCAATCTTTCATCACCTAATCTTTTTGTTATCCTCATAACCTTACTCTTTCCTGTATTCACCTTTAATTTTCTTCTTTTGCACACCCTACCAAATTCATCCACCAATCTCTGCAACTTCTCTTCAGAATCTCCCAAGAGCACAGTGTCATCAGCAAAGAGCAGCTGTGACAACTCCCACTTTGTGTGTGATTCTTTATCTTTTAACTCCACGCCTCTTGCCAAGACCCTCGCATTTACTTCTCTTACAACCCCATCTATAAATATATTAAACAACCACGGTGACATCACACATCCTTGTCTAAGGCCTACTTTTACTGGGAAAAAATTTCCCTCTTTCCTACATACTCTAACTTGAGCCTCACTATCCTCGTAAAAACTCTTCACTGCTTTCAGTAACCTACCTCCTACACCATACACTTGCAACATCTGCCACATTGCCCCCCTATCCACCCTGTCATACGCCTTTTCCAAATCCATAAATGCCACAAAGACCTCTTTAGCCTTATCTAAATACTGTTCACTTATATGTTTCACTGTAAACACCTGGTCCACACACCCCCTACCTTTCCTAAAGCCTCCTTGTTCATCTGCTATCCTATTCTCCGTCTTACTCTTAATTCTTTCAATTATAACTCTACCATACACTTTACCAGGTATACTCAACAGACTTATCCCCCTATAATTTTTGCACTCTCTTTTATCCCCTTTGCCTTTATACAAGGGAACTATGCATGCTCTCTGCCTATCCCTAGGTACCTTACCCTCTTCCATACATTTATTAAATAATTGCACCAACCACTCCAAAACTATATCCCCACCTGCTTTTAACATTTCTATCTTTATCCCATCAATCCCGGCTGCCTTACCCCCTTTCATTTTACCTACTGCCTCACGAACTTCCCCCACACTCACAACTGGCTCTCCCTCACTCCTACAAGATGTTGTTCCTCCTTGCCCTATACACGAAATCACAGCTTCCCTATCTTCATCAACATTTAACAATTCCTCAAAATATTCCCTCCATCTTCCCAATACCTCTAACTCTCCATTTAATAACTCTCCTCTCCTATTTTTAACTGACAAATCCATTTGTTCTCTAGGCTTTCTTAACTTGTTAATCTCACTCCAAAACTTTTTCTTATTTTCAACAAAATTTGTTGATAACATCTCACCCACTCTCTCATTTGCTCTCTTTTTACATTGCTTCACCACTCTCTTAACCTCTCTCTTTTTCTCCATATACTCTTCCCTCCTTGCATCACTTCTACTTTGTAAAAACTTCTCATATGCTAACTTTTTCTCCCTTACTACTCTCTTTACATCATCATTCCACCAATCGCTCCTCTTCCCTCCTGCACCCACTTTCCTGTAACCACAAACTTCTGCTGAACACTCTAACACTAACACTGCCTCCTCTTTTAGTTTATAAACCTTCACCTCTCTCTTCCCTGATGCTTCTATTCTCCTTGTATCCCATCTACCTTTTACTCTCAGTGTAGCTACAACTAGAAAGTTATCTGATATATCTGTGGCCTCTCTATAAACATGTACATCCTGAAGTCTACTCAACAGTCTTTTATCTACCAATACATAATCCAACAAACTACTGTCATTTCGCCCTACATCATATCTTGTATACTTATTTATCCTCTTTTTCTTAAAATATGTATTACCTATAACTAAACCCCTTTCTATACAAAGTTCAATCAAAGGGCTCCCATTATCATTTACACCTGGCACCCCAAACTTACCTACCACACCCTCTCTAAAAGTTTCTCCTACTTTAGCATTCAGGTCCCCTACCACAATTACTCTCTCACTTGGTTCAAAGGCTCCTATACATTCACTTAACATCTCCCAAAATCTCTGTCTCTCCTCTGCATTCCTCTCTTCTCCAGGTGCATACACGCTTATTATGACCCACTTCTCGCATCCAACCTTTACTTTAATCCACATAATTCTTGAATTTACATATTCATATTCTCTTTTCTCCTTCCATAACTGATCATTTAACATTACTGCTACCCCTTCTTTTGCTCTAACTCTCTCAGATACTCCAGATTTAATCCCATTTATTTCCCCCCACTGAAACTCTCCTACCCCCTTCAGCTATGTTTCGCTTAGGGCCAGGACATCCAACTTCTTTTCATTCATAACATCAGCAATCATCTGTTTCTTGTCATCCGCACTACATCCACGCACATTTAAGCATCCCAGTTTTATAAAGTTTTTCTTCTTCTCTTTTTTAGTAAATGTCTACAGGAGAAGGGGTTACTAGCCCATTGCTCACGGCATTTTAGTTGCCTCATACGACACGCATGGCTTACGGAGGGAAGATTCTTTTCCACTTCCCCATGGACAATAGAAGAAATAAAGAAGAACAAGAGCTATTTAGAAAAAGGAGAAAAACCTAGATGTATGTATATATATATGCATGTGCGTGTCTGTGAAGTGTGACCAAAGTGTAAGTAGGAGTAGCAAGATATCCCTGTTATCTAGTGTGTTTATGAGACAGAAAAAGAAACCAGCAATCCTACCATCATGCAAAACAGTTACAGGTTTTGTTTCACAGTCATCTGGCAGGACGGTAGTACTTCCCTGGGTGGTTGCTGTCTACCAACCTACTACCTAAACCAACCTACTACCTAAGTTATCAACCATAATTCATTCCAGAAGGGCGGCCTAAGATTGAAATGGCCAAAAACCAAAATAATATTTCCCATAAGAATAAATGGAAATACAATTAATCCATTCCAGACAAAAATAGTCACAAAAAAATATTTTTTTAACAATTATATAAGTATTACATACCTTTATTGAAGACTAATGCTGGCTTCTGGAGGATAAGGAGGAAGAAAGAGGGAGGAGTTCGTGTTTGTAATGGGAATTCCCCTTCATAAAGACTTCAGGTAGCAAAGCCATCTCTGGGGTTACATCCCTTCTTTGTCTTTTAATGCCACTAAGACCAGCTTGAAAATCACTGAACCTTTGTCACAACAAATCTGTCCATAGAGGTCTGTTTCTGGCATCTCTTTAAGATTTCCCTGAAGTGGTACAGGGTTTTGTCACTGAACATGTTGCAGATATGACTTGTTTCAGCTTGATCAGGGTGGTATTTTTCTACAAAAGCTTGCACCCTAGTCCACACTGCACACATCTCTTTAATCTCTGAAGAAGGCACCTCCTCCACTCCCTCTTCCTCCTCCTCTGAAGCAAGTTCCTCAGCTGCAGTCTGTTACTGTTTGAGTTGAAGCTCTTACAACTCTTCAGTGGTTAGCTCATCTCTCTGGTCCTCCACCAACTCTTCCACATCCTTGCCACTCACTTCCAACCCCAGGGACTTCCCAAGTGCTACAATAGAGTCCACATGGTTGGCAGGGTCAGGATCAGCCTCAAACCCTTCAAAATCCCTTTCTAGGACACAACCTGGCCACAATTTTCTCCAAGCAGAGTTCCAAGTCTTGGAGGTTACTCCCTCCCAAGCCTTACCTATAAAGCTTATGCAATTGAGGATACTGAAGTGATTCCTCCAGAACCCTCTTAGGGTCAACTGAGTGTCTGAGATCACTTCAAAACACTTTTGAAACATTGCTTTTGTATAGAGTTTTTGAAGTTAGAAATGACCTGCTGGTCCATGGGCTGGAGGAGAGGAGTAGTGTTAGGAGGCAAGAACTTCACTTTTATAAACCTGAAATCCCTAAACACTTGGTCTACCAAGTCTGGAGGATGTGCAGGAGCAGTGTCCAGTATCAGGAGGCACTTGAGTGGCAATTTCTTTCCAAGGAGATATTTTTTCACACTTGGGCCAAACACATCATTAACCCACTCTTTGAAAATTTACCTTGTTACCCATGCCTTATGTTTAGCTTTCGACATCACACACAATCTATTCTTGATAACATTGCTTTTCATGAACACTCTGGGATTTTCTGAGTGATACACCAGTAAAGGTTTCACTTTGAAATCCCCACTAGCATCACCACACAACAAAAGAGTAAGCCTGTCTTTCACAGGCTTGTGTCCTGGCAGTGCCTCTTCCTCCTGTGTGATGTAGGCCCTGTTTGCCATTTCCTTCCAAAACAGGCCTATTTTGTCACAATTGAACACTTGTTGGGGTTTGAATCCTTCAACCTTCACAAAGTCCTTGAATTCCTGTACATTCTTTTCAGCTGTACATTTATCAGAACTTGTAGCCTCTCTATGCCTTACAACACTGTATGCCACTACACTTCTTAAATCTCTCAAACCAGCCTTTGCTGGCCCTAAAAAAATCACTACCAGCAGCACTTGTTCCAGGAGTTTTCCGTAGAAGTTCCTCATGTAACAGCCTTGCCTTCTCACAAATAATAGATTCCATAACACTGTCTCCCACTAATTGTTTTTTCTTAATTCACAATAACAACAACTTTTCCATCTGTTCCATTATTGGTGACCGTTGTTTCGTTAGAAAAGTTAATCCTTTTCCAACATCAGTATCCTTGATTTGTTCTTTCTTTGCCAGGATAGATGTAATTGTTTATTTCTTTTCCCTATACATCCTGGCAAGTTCCAGCACCCACATACCACTCTCATATTTTTCAATCACTTCATGCTTTAAACTCGATGGTGTTTCTCACTTTTTTTACCACAGGAACTTTCTTTGGAGCCATGGTTACTTATTTTGCAGTTGTGCTCCAAAAAAAAAAATAAACACCAGAAACAATGGAAAACAAGCAAAATGTTGGGATGTATGAACAGAAGCTTCCTCATGCACCGAGAGACACAGCCATACTGATGTGCAAGTGGCCCCAGCTGGTGGATGGATGGGTCCCCAATGGTCGATCACAAAAATAATGGCCAATCACTGGGAGCCGAAAAACTGGCCGATCACCAAGTTGGTAGATAACAGGAACAGCCGTTCCGAGGGTCCACTGTAATTAAAATTGTACGTCTTCTCTACTAGAATTATTAAAGCCACATAGCATTACCCAAGAGGATACTCAGTTCTCTTGTATTCATTGTAACTCATATAATGACCATATGAACTGTTATTGTCTTATTAATCTTAAGTTAATTTTAAGTTTGCCCAAAATGCTCTGCATACAAAGGGGCTTTTGGCATGTACACCCAACTATTATTCTCCTTTTTACAAACGTGTACAGTGAACCCTCGACCAACAATATTAATCCGTTCCAGAGATCTTATCTTTAGGTGACTTTATCGTTAGTCGAATTAATTTTCTCTATAATGGAAATCCAATTAATCCATTCCAGACAGCCAAAAGAATTAAAAAAAATTTTTTTTTTTCATGAAATATACATTTCCCTACAAAGAAAACAATGAGACATGAACAATAACTACATAAATAAATGCTAAAATGACACTTACCTTTATTGAAGAGTATTGATGAGTGATGAGACAGTTTTTCTTGAACACTCTGGGATTTTCAGAGTGATACATGAGTAAAGGCTTCACTTTGCAATCCCTACTAGCATTACAATAAAACATGAGAGTTAGCTTGTCTTTCATAGGCTTGTGTCCTAGGTGTGCCTTTTCCTCCTGAGTAATATAGGTCCTGTTTTGCATTTTCTTCCAGAACAGGCTTGCTTCATCACAATTGAACACTTTTTGGGGTTGGAGTTTTTCAGCTTTTCCATGCCTTATCACACTGTGTATGCCAGTATGATTCTTAAATCTCTCAAGCCAACATTTGCTGACCTTAAATTCAACAATATGAGCACTAGTTCGAGGTATTTTTTCCTGTTCACTTGGGTGTTAGTCGACTGGTGTGGGTCGCATCCTGGTGGACAAGATTAAGGACCCCAATGGAAATAAGTTAGACAGTCCACGATGATGCACTGACTTTCTTGGGTTATCCTGGGTGGCTAACCCTCCGGGGTTAATTGTTTCTCAGTGATTGTTTCTCGTTAAGCCACATCAACAACACTCTCTCTACAAATTCGAGTAGTAAAGCTGATGGTGGTACAGCAGCAGCTGACGGTGGTGCAGCAGCAGCTGACGGTGGTGCAGCAGCAGCTGACAGTGGTGCAGCAACAGCTGATGGTGGCGAAGGAGCAGCAGCTGACGGTGGTGTAGCAACGGATGACCATGGTACGATAGTATTTCAATAGCATTTCTCACCCTTTTTATCACAGGGTTGGCACTAGAAGCTTTCTTTGGGCCCGTGGTGGATTATTTAGCAGTTACAAGCAATAAAAACAATGGAATAATACAAAATATATTGCATGTGTGCGTGAAACCGTCCACCCTGGCTTGTAAACAATGGCACACTAGATGAAGGCAGGACAGCTGAGGCGTGCTCAGCTGGACAGACAGGCAGACACATTTGGGACGAATGCTGTTAGTTGAGTTTTTCATCGTTGGTCAGGCCAAAATTTTTATGCTAAAACGCTTTGTTGGGCGATTTTTTCGTTAGATGATGCCTTCATTGGTCTGGGGTCCACTGTATCATGTCAAATCAAAATATCATTATTATAAGAAATATTTATATCTAATGATTACCTTGCAAATAAATGATGAGCAAAGGCAGGTATCAAGAGCTGGAGCTTTACCTTTTCAGATATAAATGAGTGAAAATATCCAAATATAAAAATTAACTTACCATCCTCAAAGGCCCTTGAGTGAAACTTTGCTGTCGGTGGAACTGAGTGCGATGTGGTCAGTGGTCCAGCAGTGGGACTGGCCAAGATGTTGCTTGTGGTCAGTGGTCCAGCAGAAGAACTGGCCAAGAAGTTACCTGTGGTCAGTGGTCCAGCAGTAGGACTGGCCAAGATGTTGCCTGTGGTCAGTGGCCCGGCAGTGGGACCGGGCAGCAAGTTGCTTGTGGTTGGTAATCAATGGGTACTGGATGTAATGCTCCCTGTGTTGGGATAAACATCTTTAATTGTACTTAATACAGACAATTATTTATTATAAATAAAGAAAGGTTAACCCTTAAACTGTCCAAATGTAGATCTACACTCGCTCGCGTGGCGCTCTGAACATGGATCTATGTTCGATTTTACATGCTTTCTTGTGTAAAAAAAGGTAGATCTATGTTTGGAGTGCTACTTGAGTGAGCGTAGATCTATGTTTGGACAGTTTAAGGGTTAATTTGCAGGTTTATGTTCCATGGGCATCATGAATTATGAATACCAAATTTTTCTCATTACTACAACTGAAATTTTTCAGTTTCTAAATATGCTTCTCTTATTTACTGATTCTGCAGCTGTTGAATATAAATAAAGATTACACCACATACAGTGAGGAATGTTGTAACAAACAATTTATACAAAAAATATTTATATAAACATTAATTCTCTCCTCTGCCTCCTGTCCTGCAAGCTCAGCAACATGAAACTAGGATAAAATACAGTATTTTTTTATTATTTTTGTACTAATTTGTTTTATTACAAATGTTAATGGTTGATCAGGCTCTGATCCACCAGGAGGCCTGGTCACAGACCGGGCCGCGGGGGCATTGACCCCCGGAACTCTCTCCAGGTAAACTCCAGGTATTCTTTATTTCTAGAGTTTAGATGCACATTTATGCATTTTTCACAATTTTATATTATATTTTTCATTGTTATGTGGTTATATTATAGCATACCTCACTGTACATAGAATACAAGTACTATAAACTGAATTGTATATCAAGTACTATATACAGTAGGGCCCCGCTTTACAATGTTTTGTCTTACGGCATACTGTTAATACAGCGATGTCAAATTATGAAAAAAATTTGCTATATGGCAAGCGGTGTTTCAAATTCAGAATGCCTCACCTGGTTTTTTCCATTCTCTGTGACTACATCTGTTATGTCTGGGAACTTTCCAAAATTTCAAGTATTTTAAACCTTTCAGGGTTTCCGACGTACTAGTACGGCTTACACACCAGGGTTATTCACGTACTAGAACGCCTAAACTCTAGCGCCTTCAAATCTAGTGAGAGAAAGCTGGTAGGCCTACATATGAAAGAAGGGGTCTATGTGGTCAGTATGCATAGTACAAAAAAATCCTGCAGCACAGTGCACAATGAGAAAAAACAAACTCCGACCGTGTTTTAGGATTAAAAGTGACTTTGCAGTGTATTATCATATGGTATTTATGGTGGTATTCTAGTTTTCCTGATCTCATTTTATAGAATGGAAGACATATTACAGAAACAGAGATGATTTTGATTGGTGTCATAATGAAAAGTACCTTGAAATTGAGCTCAAAGTAGCAGAAACGTTCTATTTTTACCAAATTTCAAAAGTAAACAAATCATGTCAAGCGTCCAATACATGTCAACTGGTGAGTCTAATATTCTTTCACAAGTGCACTGATATTATTTATACCATTTCGACACCATTTCTACACTAATGCAGTAGTATGCATAAGAGTAAATCTTCTATTTTTTTGTGAGAATAAAAATTCAAAATCAAAAAGCAAAAGAGATGCAAGAAGGGCCTGGAGACATAACTAATGAACAGAGAAAATGTTATTTTAGTGTCAGGAATGTCTGTCTTGCTTTTTCTGGACCCTGTTTGGAAATTGCCATCTTCTGAAATCTGTGTGTAAATGGCAAAATTGCCAATTTCTGACCACTTTATTGCATACTTGAAATCAGTAAATGGGTGGTTTCTTGTATTCATTCGATAGAAAAGATGGAGTTCTGGTGAAATAGATATGATTTTTGTTGACTAGTACACTGAAATTGGCCAAAAGCAGAGCTCAAAGTGGGCGAAATTGCCGATGGGTCAACTTCGTTGAGACCGCTAACTTCGCGAGAGCTTAATTCCGTAACTTTTCCATCAAATTTCATACTTTTGGTGTCATTATGATCGGGAAAATATTCTCTGTCATTTCATAAGAAAAATAATTTTTTTTTCCAAAATATTATCAACCCTGAGAATGAGTTTAGGAGAGGGCCTCTCAACGTTTTAACAGGGCGTATTTTATATGTACTCTGATAATTATACTTATGTGTACCTGTACAGGTATCATCTGACTTACAACCGAGATCGGTTCCGACAAACCGGTCGTAAGTCGAAATGGACGTGAGTTAAACATTACTACTGAATATGAACATCATGGTTTTGTAATGACTTTATTTTATTGTTTTATTTTGGTATTTAATTTTTTACTTTACTTTTTATGCTGTTAGTACTGTATTTTATACTGAAAGGTTTAGGATAAACACTGTACAACACAGACAGTTGTTTATTTCCCAGAAATTTGGCATAGAAAACACGGTCATAAGTCAAATGGTCGTATGTCGAGCAGGTCATAAGTCGGATGGTATGTGTACCTAAATATATTTACACACTGTGCTGGTGTGCAGGTACACATTAAAATCACTAAGAGTCTCTCAGCTCATGACACCAATACTACATAATAATCACTCTTGGGCACATCAAATGCCTTATTTTACATTAATATTAACCTTTTCATTAATCCATCTATGATATTTTCCTCAGAATTATATAAGAAACACGTTTCACAGCATATAAACATTATACATACACTAGCAGAATAAAAATTGACGTATAAGATTTGTTTACAAAGCGGCTGTGTAAGTAGTGTCGGAAGAATTACGTTTTCTCTAGTCAAACACTGGGGGATAACTATAGAAAAATATTAGTTTTGTATGCCTTCACTCTAAATATAGCAATTCACAACCCTTGTGGGTTTAGTGCTTTTTAACTATGATAATAGCAATAATATCTTCATTTGCTCTAAAAATGGTGTGTTGCATGAGATTGGGAGTGTTGCTGTTTGTTTATTCTGAACTAACTTGTACAACCAGGCCCGGTGGCCTGGTGGCTAAAGCTCCCGCTTCACACACGGAGGGCCCGGGTTCGATTCCCGGCGGGTGGAAACATTTCGACACGTTTCCTTACACCTGTTGTCCTGTTCACCTAGCAGCAAATAGGTACCTGGGTGTTAGTCGACTGGTGTGGGTCGCATCCTGGGGGACAAGATTAAGGACCCCAATGGAAATAAGTTAGACAGTCCTCGATGACGCACTGACTTTCTTGGGTTATCCTGGGTGGCTAACCCTCCGGGGTTAAAAATCCGAACGAAATCTTATCTTATCTTATCTTATCTTAACTTGTACACAATGTAAGAGTATTTGTATTGTGAGATAATTATTATTATAATAAAAAAATATTTTGAGGTAAAAGTTTTACAAAGTCTTACAAAAGTATGTGAATGAACTAAAAGTAGACACATATTAATACGCATTTATTTTGCCTGACCATGTGATTGCCAACTACCTGTTCAGTCCATACCCCCGGCCGGGATTAAACCCGCGGTCATAGAGTCTCAAAACTCCAGCCCATCACGTTAGCCACTAGACCAGCTAGCCACAGTTTGTGTTCTTACATTGTTGGAACTCTATCTCTTTCTCTCTCTCATTTACTCTTTCGTTGACTAAATGGCTCTCATTGACGATGGCGTCTAAGCTTAGCTGTGACAAAAAGAGGAGTAGTAAGCCTCTTGCTTTAAGTGCCAAGTTAGAGGATGATGGTGTGCCATTCTGATTTTATTCAATAAATACCCTGCCACTCACCTCTCACATTAATATTAATATTTTAAGGTGAGTAATAAGTGTACTCTGTGTGTATCTTACCGTTTATTGTGTTTTAATGCCTATTTTTATTGTTAACTTAATATAAGTTAGTGTAAACTTGTTGTCTGGCATTTATTGCATAATTTATATGTACTATGATAATAATACTTGTGAACCTATGTGGTAGCCGGGCAGAGGGACAACATTACGTTTTCTCTGGTCAGGCAGCAGAGAAAACGTGTATGAATCTGTGTTTGGCCCAGCCACTCCCCCACTCCACTTTTGTTTACAATTTTTGACATGAATTATTCATTACTTCTCCCTTTGTTTATGATGGCATCTAAAGGTAGTTAGAAATGATTAAATTCAGTGAACAAGGGATGTCAATGCTAATAATATGGCTCTGGGTCACGGTGTAGGTAGCCAGTAGGTGTAGCCCAGGTGGGCTACACCTATCGGCTACCTACACTGACTTCCTACAAATAAATACTACTCACCTCTCTTCCTATATTAAGACTACACATATTTTAAGGTAAATAATGAGTGTACTGTATGTGTATTTTAACTCTCTGGGCTGTTTTATAAGTTGTATATTAAGTATGAGATGGGGAGCCAGGGCTACCTACACCTGACTTCCTACAAACAAGTACTACTCACCTCTCGCCTTACATTAAGATTACAAATACTTTAAGATAAGTAATGAATGTACTGTGTATGTATTTTACTTTGTGTGTTTTTAATACCTAGTTCTATTACTAACTTAATATAATTTAGTGTAAACTTCTTGTCTGGCATTTATATGCATTTATAAATGGAAAAAATTGAGTTCTGCTTTCCGGCAATGTCTGCTTTTTTGGCAATGTCTGCTTTCCAACGATAGCCTGGAACCTAACCCACCATATAAGTGGGGCAATGTCTGCTTTCCAACGATAGCCTGGAACCTAACCCACCATATAAGTGGGGCAATGTCTGCTTTCCAACGATAGCCTGGAACCTAACCCACCATATAAGTGGGGCAATGTCTGCTTTCCAACGATAGCCTGGAACCTAACCCACCATATAAGTGGGGCAATGTCTGCTTTCCAACGATAGCCTGGAACCTAACCCACCATATAAGTGGGGCAATGTCTGCTTTCCAACGATAGCCTGGAACCTAACCCGCCATATAAGTGGGGTCCTACTGTACAATTTTAATGGTGGTATTAAATATGGAGTGTAAACAAAGAGCTTCAATGTTGCTGTTCATCTCAAGTAAACATCTGTATCTGATGAACCATCTTCCTGTGTCTGCCACACCATCTGTATCTGATGAACCATCTTCCTGTGTCTGCCACACCATCTGTATCTGATGAACCATCTTCCTGTGTCTGCCACACCATCTGTATCTGATGAACCATCTTCCTGTGTCTGCCACAACATCTGTATCTGATGAACCATCTTCCTGTGTCTGCCACACCATCTGTATCTGATGAACCATCTTCCTGTGTCTGCCACAACATCTGTATCTGATGAACCATCTTCCTGTGTCTGCCACACCATCTGTATCTGATGAACCATCTTCCTGTGTCTGCCACAACATCTGTATCTGATGAACCATCTTCCTGTGTCTGCCACACCATCTGTATCTGATGAACCATCTTCCTGTGTCTGCCACACCATCTGTATCTGATGAACCATCTTCCTGTGTCTGCCACACCATCTGTATCTGATGAACCATCTTCCTGTGTCTGCCACACCATCTGTATCTGATGAACCATCTTCCTGTGTCTGCCACACCATCTGTATCTGATGAACCATCTTCCTGTGTCTGCCACACCATCTGTATCTGATGAACCATCTTCCTGTGTCTGCCACACCATCTGTATCTGATGAACCATCTTCCTGTGTCTGCCACACCATCTGTATCTGATGAACCATCTTCCTGTGTCTGCCACACCATCTGTATCTGATGAACCATCTTCCTGTGTCTGCCACACCATCTGTATCTGATGAACCATCTTCCTGTGTCTGCCACACCATCTGTATCTGATGAACCATCTTCCTGTGTCTGCCACACCATCTGTATCTGATGAACCATCTTCCTGTGTCTGCCACACCATCTGTATCTGATGAACCATCTTCCTGTGTCTGCCACACCATCTGTATCTGATGAACCATCTTCCTGTGTCTGCCACACCATCTGTATCTGATGAACCATCTTCCTGTGTCTGCCACACCATCTGTATCTGATGAACCATCTTCCTGTGTCTGCCACACCATCTGTATCTGATGAACCATCTTCCTGTGTCTGCCACACCATCTGTATCTGATGAACCATCTTCCTGTGTCTGCCACACCATCTGTATCTGATGAACCATCTTCCTGTGTCTGCCACACCATCTGTATCTGATGAACCATCTTCCTGTGTCTGCCACACCATCTGTATCTGATGAACCATCTTCCTGTGTCTGCCACACCATCTGTATCTGATGAACCATCTTCCTGTGTCTGCCACACCATCTGTATCTGATGAACCATCTTCCTGTGTCTGCCACACCATCTGTATCTGATGAACCATCTTCCTGTGTCTGCCACACCATCTAAATCTGATGAACCATCTTCCTGTGTCTGCCACACCATCTGTATCTGATGAACCATCTACCTGTGTCTGCCACACCATCTAAATCTGATAAACCATCTACTTGTGTCTGCCACACCATCTATACCTGATGAACCATCTACCTGTGTCTGCCACACCATCTACAACTGATGAACCATCTACCTGTGTCTGCCACACTATCTACAACTGATGAACCATCTACCTGTGTCTGCCACACCATCTACAACTGATGAACCATCTACCTGTGTCTGCCACACCATCTACAACTGATGAACCATCTACCCGTGTCTGCCACACCATCTACAACTGATGAACCATCTACCCGTGTCTGCCACACTATCTACATTGTTACTGTAAAGTTCCTCTGAGTCACAATAAGCTATTCTACATCACCACTAAACCACACACCAATATTTTACTTTGCTGTACATGTTACTTCATTTATCCACCGGAAAAGATAATAAAATTATTGTACTGTACTCTACCTCATTGTACTGTGTTAATACTTTTAGACTTTTCACTGTCCACACCCCATAATTAATAATGCTCTCAGTGTCCACTTTTTTTTTTTAAGGAAAAAAAAATCTCCCAAAATGGAAGATAATTTTTACTGAAGGTAATGACGTGAAAAGTATGAAATTTGATGGAAAACTTTGAGTTTTATGCATATGCAAAGTTTGTGAACCTGGTACAATTTACACATTAGCAATTCACCCAATTTGAGTTCTAGTTTAAGGCAATTCCACTCTTCCATTCAACCAAATTCAATATTACTAGCAAGTTTACTCAGGTATACACAAATAGTTATATAGATTATCATACATAGCAGTATATGTGTAGGGAACCTGGGATGACCCAAAAAAGTCAGTGTTTGAGCACAAAGAACTGCCATTCAACTATTACAACTACACTATAAAGTCCACAGAAATCGGTAATCTGGCCAAGTTTACACAAAAATAAAAAATGACAATTTTTAAACACAGTCCGAAATATTCAATGTAGATATTCTTGGCACTAAAACAAAATTTTCCCCTGTTCATTATTCACATTCCCAGCACCATTCTTTATTAAACTTGTTTTCCATGTTAAATTCATAATCACACAAAAAATAATGATTTACTCTATTTCTTGGATAACAGAATATAACCAGGAATTATTGGTTACAGTTTATGGCATCCCAATAATTGAATCAGAACTATGAAAAACCCATAAAACAGAGAAGTGGGTTAGGGGGACCTTACCAGTCCTCAGAATATTTTTGTCAATTTCAAGCTACTTCCAGTCCTGAAAACAACCTAGAAAGCTAGCATGGACATGATGAGCTCTAGCTTAAGTCCCCTCAAAACCGTCAACATGACTCACGAAATCATAATGACATGACTGCAAACATACCATACCACAGGCGGGTTTAGAACCTGCACCATACTAGCTGGAGATTTGTCTGTAAAAACTTGCATTTGTAGACACAATGGTGCCTATGCTAACCTTCCTATGGTGTATAAATATACCTAGTTGGATGACTCTTATTGTCACTTGCTGGTCCAGTGGCTAATGCATTGGTGTGGAGTTTTATGACTCTCTGATCACGGGTTCTTAACCCGCCCATGGTATGGTTTCTTTGCAATTGTGTCATTGTGATTTCATGAGTCTCACCTTGTACTCTGTTGCCAACTTCCCTCTAATCCTCACCTTGTACTCTGTTGCCAACTTCCCTCTAATCCTCACCTTGTACTCTGTTGCCAACTTCCCTCTAATCCTCACCTTGTACACATTTAAGATCTTCCTACAATAATAAAAGTGAATCATTCTTCTCTATCCCATAACATCTACAATAGGAAGTGCACCATAGAAACTAGCAGGGAAAACTTACTGGATACTTAACGAAACTATTAAAAACTGTAAGAATTTCACACCTCAAGAACCCAAGGAAACTGTTGTCCAGACTTGTTTGTATCAGCATGAACAAGAAATAAGATCACTCTGATCACTCACATCCCCATAGAACAGACTGTGCAATTTCTCAAGACTAATATTTTGCCACACATGGACCATCCTCTTCTAACCCTGAACTTCACACAACCAGTAGATATGTGAAAGGTTCAATTTCTTCTCTTTCAATTTAGTATTCTCTCAAAAACAGAGCATAGCATTGTGATCACCCCATTGTGATCAGTATTTCAACTTTAACCTTGTTCTAGCCAAGGACTCTAAAGTAACAGCTATAACTAAACAAACTATAACCAGCAATAACTAAACCAACAAGAAACAACAAGAGCAGTGTAACCTCAACTGACCATATCTGGACTAACATAATAGCTCCCCTCGAAGCAGGGATAATCACAGACACTGCTACTAATCACTTCCCCACCTTCCCCATAACCAACATATATAAGCTACCACTTGAAACTAATATGATCTCATTTTGTTTCCATGATGAGACAACATTAATAACTTCACTACAGCAGTAAGTTACATTAACTGGCACACACATACATTACTGGTCACAGGGGCACTGGTGATTCTTCTCCAAAAAAATACGAAGCCTTTTCAATAGACATTACCCTATTAAAATTAAGCAGATCACAGTAAAGACTGGGTAACCATGAGTAATAAATAGTATCCTGAAGTCCATTCATAAAAATATAACTATGAGAAACAGTATGAATTGGGCTTAATAACTAAAGAACAAACCAAACACTATGCATCAGTATTACCAAACTAATAAAGAAGTCTAAACAGCTCTATTGTGCTAGAAGGTTAATGAAATGAGAAGTGATGTGAAGAACACCTAGAACACACTTTCCCAAATCCTCTGTTCTGGAAAAAACACCAAAACCAGAGATACTGGCCTAACCAAACCCAATGAACCATACATATATCTAACCTACTGAAACAGCCAATATATTAGATGATTTCTTCTCTACCAGTCTTCAAGCAAGTGACTACCTTGTTGGAAGTTTTCTGAACTCCCTCTACCTTATTCCAGCTGATCCATCTGAGGTATCTTTGATAATAAACTCACTGAAAAAAAAAAAAAGGAATCTTAGCACAAATACCACCACTACTGATCAAAATAACAGCTAATGTGCTTTCATCCACCATTGGAACAGCAGTCAACAAATCATCAGAAACTAACACAATCCCAGTAATACTTAACCCTTTCAGGGTCCGTCCCGTAGATCTACGGCTTTACGTTCAGGGTCCAAACCGTAAATCTACGCCATGAGCTCAGCTCACTCTGATAAACTGTGAGTGGTACATTTGGGCCTAGATATGAGAGAATACATCTATGTGGTATGTGTGCACCACATAAAACAGATCCTGCAGCACACTGTGTATAATGAGAGAAAAAAAATGAAATCATGATTTTTCGATTAAAACAGCAACTTTGCAGTGTTTTTTCTTATGTTTTTTATAGTTGTATTTGCGATTTCTTGGTCTCATTTGATAGAATGGAAGACATATTACAGAAATAGAGATGATTTTGATTGGTTTTAGCATTGGAAATGGCTTGAAACTGAGCTCAAAGTAGCGGAAATGTTAAATTTTTGCCGATATTCAAGAGTAAACAAACGACCTCACACGTCTAATACACGTCAGCTGGTGGGTCTAATATACATTCACAAATATGGTGATGATATTTATACAATTATTACAGTATTGCATAATAGTAAATCTTCTATTTTTTGGTGTGAATAAAAATTCATTATGTGAATAAAAAATCAAAATGGAATTTATTTGTAAAGCCTCAAAACATAACTAATGAACAGAGGAAATGTTAGTTTAGTGCCAGGAATGCCTACATTGTTCATTCTGGACCCTATTTTGAAATTGGAATATTTTGAACTTTGTGTTAAATTGGCCAAATTAACAATTTCCGATCACTTTATTTTGTAGTTGAAACAGTTGACTTGGCGATTTCTTGTGCTCAATCGATAGAATAGAAGTAATACTAGTGAAATAGCTAAGAATTTGGTTGATTGGAATAATGTAATTGGCCTAAAATGGG
This sequence comes from Cherax quadricarinatus, assembly GCF_038502225.1. Classification (NCBI taxonomy): domain Eukaryota; kingdom Metazoa; phylum Arthropoda; class Malacostraca; order Decapoda; family Parastacidae; genus Cherax; species Cherax quadricarinatus. The sequence goes on along the minus strand of NW_027195437.1, from coordinate 17,719 downwards.
AGTCAAAGTCAGCAAAATCGCCGATTCGTAAATATCGCCGACACATCAAAATTCGCGAGAGCATAATTTCGTCAATTTTCCACCAAATTTTGTACTTTTTGTTTTATTACCTTCACAAAAAGATTCTCTACGATTTCATAAGAAAAAATAACAAATTTTTTTTTTTAAAATTCTTGGACACTGGTGCGTGACTCCAGATTTGGGCCTTGGACCCTGAAAGGGCTAAAACATGGGTTACCTCAATATACCCCAACATAAATAATTACAAACCTACATCTAACCTGCTATTGTTATTCAAAATCTTTGAAAAATTAACCCAAAAGTAATTATACTCTTTACTATCATCATGCAACATACTCAACCCCTGCCAGTTTGGATTCAAACCAAGTAAAAGCACAAACCATGCAATTATAAAAAAGCTAGACATCATAATGCAGTGCTTGAGAACAATGAATATCCATTGGGCCTCTTTGATTGATTGGGGTCCTTTTACCTTATTATTATAATATAAAGGTTATAATATCTTATTATTATTCTATAATGGAGATAACATCTTATTATCATACTAAAAAGACTATCTACTACACGAGGGTCATTAAAACTATCTAATATACGAGGGTCATTACTAGGAATAAGGTAAAATTTACACATATGTTAGCTAAAAAATAGAAAAACATTCCCCTCCCTTTCTGTAGCTATATTTATCAGACACCTTTTGGCACTCTTCTTGAACTGGTTCATGCTATGACTGGCTTTGACATGTGCAGGCAGTCTGTTCCATTCCTTTATTGCTGTACAATAAAAGGTGTTTGAAGCCTGGCCACTGACTGTGGGTACTACAAAGTTGTGTTCTCTCCCCCTAGTACTATGATTGTTCTCTCCCCCTAGTACTATGATTGTTGTCTCCCCCTAGTACTATGATTGTTCTCTCCCCCTACTACTATGATTGTTCTCTCCCCCTAATACTATGATTGTTCTCTCCCCCTAGTACTATGATTGTTCTCTCCCCCTAGTACTATGATTGTTCTCTCCCCCTAGTACTATGATTGTTCTCTCCCCCTAGTACTATGATTGCTCTCTCCCCCTAGTACTATGATTGCTGCGGTTCCCAACCTTGACAAAATTGACAGCAAGACATTCTGGACACTGTGAGCAATTTTATAAACATGATTTAGCTTCAGTTGTTTTACTCTGTCTTCAACATTCAGCATATCCAACTGTTGTAATTCATTCTGGCCTACATGTTCTCTTGGTCCAAGGTCCAGGATGAATCTTACTATCTCTCTGAAGTGCTCCATCCCTCTGAAGCGCTCCATCCCTCTGAAGTGCTCCATCCCTCTGAAGTGCTCCATCCCTCTGAAGTGCTCCATCCCTCTGAAGTGCTCCATCCCTCTGAAGTGCTCCATCCCTCTGAAGTGCTCCATCCCTCTGAAGTGCTCCATCCCTCTGAAGTGCTCCATCCCTCTGAAGTGCTCCATCCCTCTGAAGTGTTCCATCCCTCTGAAGAGCTCCATCCCTCTGAAGTGCCCCATCCCTCTGAAGTGCTCCATCCCTCTGAAGTGCTCCATCCCTCTGAAGTGCCCCATCCTGACTGACTTTGGTCAGTTACTGGGTTGTGAAGGACCTGCCTAGTATGGGCCAACAGACCTACTGCAGTGTTCCTTCTTTCTTATGTAAATAAGTCAGTGAGTGTTATGTGTTATCCTGGGTAATGTACACATATGTTGCTATGTATGATAATGTAAGTGTATATATGTATGGAAAATTTTCTAGGGTGCTTACCTGTATGTACCTCAACATTATATACATACCAGTAATCTCATTGGGAGACAACCATATTGTTTACCGTAGTCACCCCGTGTAGACATGTGAGAAAACTTGACCACCCCTGGTCACGGCAGGTGACCCCTTCGACATCACAATCTTATCCATATCTATCCGAGACCAGTATGGATTGGATAGCACCCACAAGTACGGTGCTACTAATTAATTGTGGACTGTATAGATTATATTAGTTTAGCTGAATGAAGGGGAAGGGGGTAGGATACACATGGATACATCCATCAAGGAAAAACATTTGTACATAATCCCACCACTTACCAGATGTTCTCTGGTGATCACTTGATGTAGCTGGATCACTCATAACCTATCCCATTACAACATACCTAACTGGCCAGCATCAGTCTGTTATAACTAGAAGGGTTACTTAACTGTGGGTGATTGATACTCCTTATTTCCTCCATTCACCATCTCATTTCGATGTCCTGCTACACCGACACGGTTCTCATTCCAGCAGGACGAGGTATCCGTTGGTTTGTCCCGCTTTAGAAGTCGTGACTCAATGACCTTCACTTTCCTCATCTCGGGAACAACGAGGTCTAACGTGTTCACTCGGAGCAAGACGACTTATTTCACTTCACGCATTATCTTAACTTAGCGTTATCATTAATTACATTACAATTCACAAGACGATTTAATGTCTCATAATTATTATACACATTAGAGATCACTCCATTAAAATCTGAGACCGATGAGTGATGATTAACCCTTTGACTGTTTTCGACGTATAAATACGTCTTACGAGCCAATGTTTCTGACGTATATATACTCGATAATTCTAGCGGCTTCAAATCAAGTGGGAGAAAGCTGGTAGGACCACATGTGAGAGAATGGGTCTGTGTGGTCAGTGTGCACCACATAAAAAAAATCCTGCAGCACACATTGCGTAATGAGAAAAAAAAAACTCTGATCGTTTTTTTGGAATAAAACGCCGACTTTGAGGTGTATTTTCGTATAGTATTTATCGTTGTATTCGCGTTTTCATGGTCTTAGTTGATAAAATGGAAAACATATTACAGAAATAGAGATGATTTTCATTACTTTTACGATGAAAACGACCTTGAAACTGAGCTCAAAGTAGCGGAAATGTTCGATTTTTACCAATGTTCAAGAGTAAATAAATCACACCACACGTCCAATACACGTCAACTGGGGAGTCTAATATTCTTTCACTAGTGCACTGATATTATTTATACCATTTTTACAATAATGCAGTCGTCTGCATAACAGTAAATTTTGTATTTTTTTGTATGAATAAAAAATCAAAATAGAAAGCAATAATAATATAAGAGGGGCCTAGAGATGTGACTAATGAACAGAGCATATGTTATTTTAGTGCCACGAAAGTCTACCTTGTTTATTCTGGACCCTATTTTGAAATTGGCATCTTTTTTATTTTGCGTGAAATTGGCCAAATTGCTAATTTCTGACCACCATATTGGGTAGTCCAAATTAGTAAATGGGAGGTTTCTTGTGCTCAGCTGATAGATAAAATGGAGTTCTAAAGAAATAGCTATGAGTTTGGTCAACTGGAACAATGGAATTGGCTGAAAATTGGGCTCAAAGTCGGCGAAATCGCCGATACGCATATGTCGCCGAGACCGCTAACTTCGCGGGAGCATAATTCCACGAGTTTTCGACCAAATTTCGAACTTTTGGTGTCATTACCATCGGGAAAAGATTCTCTATCATTTCATAAGAAAAAATAATTTTTTTTTTTCAAAAATTGAGCGACATAGAATGACAGTTTCAGAGAGGGGCCTGAAACAGTCAAAGGGTTAAACCAAGGGTAATTTTCCCCAGGACACAGTCCATGGTGACGCGCCAGTCACCCGGTCCTACCCTTATTCACTCATTTTACCACTTTATTACGGTGGTCCCGTAAATCACGTTCCCTCACTCTCCACCAGGAACAGTTACGACACTTCCTATTATGAAATGAGGCCTATATTAATCCTTAGGCCGCCGTGAATGCCAATTTCGTGGTTCCATGCTTTCCCAGCCTCCTCATCACATTCAAAAAACACTCCCCCCTCCCCCATGGCCCGAGTCCACCTATCCCCCCGCACATCCGCGCATGCGCAAAGGGAACTCTTGGTTCTACTCTATTGTCAAATACATTTTTGACTCATATCGACACATTAAACACCTATTAGGCGCTATAGCTTCGGAAAATCAAAAAATTTTCCACACTGCGGCCGGGCGGAGGTCGTTGCTAGACGACTTACATAATGTGGAGTACAATTTTCCCATCTTCACTGGCCACCTGGCTTGGGAACTCCAACATTGATATTTACATAATCACCCATTAATTCTTTCCACCTGTTAACTCCTCAGGTAGGGCTACATCCAAAGCACACTCAAGCCTCCATGCTTCTGGTATTAACAATTTCCCTCTTATTGTAAGGTACGACACTAAGTCTATGCTCTCGGGGCTAATTTGTTGGGCATACTGGAATTATGAGACTTTACAATAACAAGTCTCTCTCAGTATCCCAAGTCAGCCCCAGCACATTACTGCATATAGGCACCAACTCCATGGCCATCCATATTTATTGAACCCTCAAACTGGACTAATTAGTGCTCTCTCAGTATCATTCTCTCAGGGGCATAAGCCTATGCTCCCTGGATTAATTTATTGGGCATACTGGAATTATGAGACTTTAACAATAACAAGTCTCTCTCAGTATCCCAAGTCAGCCCCAGCACATTACTGCATATAGGCACCAACTCCATGGCCATCCATATTTATTGAACCCTCAAAATGGACTAATTAGTGTTCCATTCTCTCAGGGGCATAAGCCTATGGTCCCTGGATTAATTTATTGGGCATACTGGAATTAGGAGACTTTAACAATAACAAGTCTCTCTCAGTATCCCAAGTCAGCCCAAGCACATTACTGCATATAGGCACCAACTCCATGGCCATCCATATTTATTGAACCCTCAAAATGGACTAATTAGTGTTCCATTCTCTCAGGGGCATAAGCCTATGCTCCCTGGATTAATTTATTGGGCATACTGGAATTATGAGACTTTAACAATAACAAGTCTCTCTCAGTATCCCAAGTCAGCCCCAGCACATTACTGCATACAGGCACCAACTCCATGGCCATCCATATTTATTGATCCCTCAAAATGGACTAATTAGTGTTCCATTCTCTCAGGGGCATAAGCCTATGCTCCCTGGATTAATTTATTGGGCATACTGGAATTATGAGACTTTAACAATAACAAGTCTCTCTCAGTATCCCAAGTCAGCCCCAGCACATTAACTCCATTAGATCCAGTCATGGTTAGAGAATTATTAATCACTGATTATACAGATTATACAACTTAAGTAGGCGCCTTATAAGAGTAATTCTTGCACTTTACTCTTGTATAAATCCTAGCCACACATGTGCTAGCAATTAATTGGGCTAATTGTCATCCATCACACGATCGATTAAACTTGTGCACCCTACACCCACTTCCTTCAATCAGTCACTTAATTATTAAGTAATTAATTCAATTAATTTTTTCACTGATTGCATCCAGTTCAGGAAGGACCAACGGGCAGATATGGAAAATTTTCTAGGGTGCTTACCTGTGTGTACCTCAACATTATATACATACCAGTAATCTCATTGGGAGACAACCATATTGTTTACCGTAGTCACCCTGTGTAGACATGTGAGAAAACTTGACCACCCCTGGTCATTGCAGGTGGCCCCTTCGACCTCACAATCTTATCCATATCTATCCGAGACCAGTATGGATTGGATAGCACCCACAAGTACGGTGCTACTAATTAATTGTGGACTGTATAGATTATATTAGTTTAGCTGAATGAAGGGGGGGGGGGGGTAGGATACACATGGATACATCCATCAAGGAAAAACATTTGTACATAATCCCACCACTTACAAGATGTTCTCTGGTGGTCACTTGATGTAGCTGGATCACTCATAACCTATCCCATTACAACATACCTAACTGGCCAGCATCAGTCTGTTATAACTAGAAGGGTTACTTAACTGTGGGTGATTGATACTCCTTATTTCCTCCATTCACCATCTCATTTCGATGTCCTGCTACACCGACACGGTTCTCATTCCAGCAGGACGAGGTATCCGTTGGTTTGTCCCGCTGTAGAAGTCGTGACTCAATGACCTTCACTTTCCTCGTCTCGGGAGCAACGAGGTCTAACGTGTTCACTCGGAGCAAGGCGACTTATTTCACTTCACGCATTATCTTAACTTAGCGTTATTATCATTAATTACATTACAATTCACAAGACGATTTAATGTATCATAATTATTATACACATTAGAGATCACTCCATTAAGATCTGAGACCGATGAGTGATGATTAAACCAAGGGTAATTTTCCCCAGGACACAGTCCATGGTGACGCGCCAGTCACCCGGTCCTACCCTTATTCACTCATTTTACCACTTTATTACGGTGGTCCCGTAAATCACGTTCCCTCACTCTCCAACAGGAACAGTTACGACACTTCCTATTATGAAATGAGGCCTATATTAATCCTTAGGCCGCCGTGAATGCCAATTTCGTGGTTCCATGCTTTCCCAGCCTCCTCACCACATTCAAAAAACACTCCCCCCTCCCCCATGGCCCGAGTCCACCTATCCCCCCGCACATCCGCGCATGCGCAAAGGGAACTCTTGGTTCTACTCTATTGTCAAATACATTTTTGACTCATATCGACACATTAAACACCTATTAGGTGCTATAACTTCGGAAAATCAAAAAATTTTCCACAATAAGTGTGTTATTGAATTTGTGTTATAATAGCACTTAACACTTCGTAGTAAGTTTTTATTCAGGTACACATATATACACTTACATTATCATACATAGCAACATATGTGTACATTACCCAGGATAACACACAACACTCACTGACTTATTTACATAAGAAAGAAGGAACACTGCAGTAGGTCTGTTGGCCCATACTAGGCAGGTCCTTCACAACCCAGTAACTGACCAAAGTCAGTCAGGATGGAGCACTTCCAGAGGGATGGAGCACTTCAGAGGGATGGAGCACTTCAGAGGGATGGAGCACTTCAGAGGGATGGAGCACTTCAGAGGGATGGACCTCTTCAGAGGGATGGAGCACTTCAGATGGATGGAGCACTTCAGAGGGATGGAGCTCTTCAGAGGGATGGAGCACTTCAGAGGGATGGAGCACTTCAGAGGGATGGAGCACTTCAGAGGGATGGAGCTCTTCAGAGGGATGGAGCACTTCAGAGGGATGGAGCACTTCAGAGGGATGGAGCACTTCAGAGGGATGGAGCACTTCAGAGGGATGGAGCACTTCAGAGGGATGGAGCACTTCAGAGGGATTGAGCTCTTCAGAGGGATGGAGCACTTCAGATGGATGGAGCACTTCAGAGAAATGGAGCACTTCAGAGGGATGGAGCACTTCAGAGGGATGGAGCACTTCAGAGGGATGGAGCACTTCAGAGGGATGGAGCACTTCAGAGGGATGGAGCACTTCAGAGGGATGGAGCACTTCAGAGGGATGGAGCACTTCAGAGGGATGGAGCACTTCAGAGGGATGGAGCACTTCAGAGAGATAGTAAGATTCATCCTGGACCTTGGACCAAGAGAACATGTAGGCCAGAATGAATTACAACAGTTGGATATGCTGAATGTTGAAGACAGAGTAAAACAACTGAAGCTAAATCATGTTTATAAAATTGCTCACAGTGTCCAGAATGTCTTGCTGTCAATTTTGTCAAGGTTGGGATGTTCTCTTGGTCCAAGGTCCAGGATGAATCTTACTATCACTCTGAAGTGCTCCATCCCTCTGAAGTGCTCCATCTTGACTGACTTTGGTCAGTTACTGGGTTGTGAAGGACCTGCCTAGTATGGGCCAACAGACCTACTGCAGTGTTCCTTCTTTCTTATGTAAATAAGTCAGTGAGTGTTATGTGTTATCCTGGGTAATGTACACATATGTTGCTATGTATGATAATGTAAGTGTATATATGTGTACATGAATAAAAACTTACTACGAAGTGTTAAGTGCTATTATAACACAAATTCAATAACACACTTATAAAATAGTAAATAAAACCAGACTTAAATCTTACAAATCAGAGAGAACAATAAACCTTACTTACACCTCACTCTCAAGTGTCCGTCTAATACCTGTCCAACACTCCGTCTAATACCTGTCCAACACTCCGTCTAATACCTGTCCAACACTCCGTCTAATACCTGTCCAACACTCCGTCTAATACCTGTCCAACACTCCGTCTAATACCTGTCCAACACTCCGTCTAATACCTGTCCAACACTCCGTCTAATACCTGTCCAACACTCCGTCTAATACCTGTCCAACACTCCGTCTAATACCTGTCCAACACTCCGTCTAATACCTGTCCAACACTCCGTCTAATGTGTACGAATGGTGTCTTAATCTCACTCCGTCTAATACCTGTGCAGTGTGAATTGCTCATTACTCTAAAATTTGTTCATGATTGCAGCCATGTATAAACGTAAGTAACCATTCTTACAGTATTCATTACCTTTGTAACTTGTGAGTTCATTACCTTTGTAACTTGTGAGTTCATTACCTTGTACCTAGTTCAGCCATCAAAACTTTGGAGCCCGGTCCCTGGACCCATTGTGTACCTCTGTAATCTGTAAATACCTTTGTAACTTGTAATGATTGTGACTAGACCTACCTGGAGTTCATTACCTTTGTAAATTGTGAGTTCATTACCTTTGTAAATTGTGAATTCATTGCCTCTGTAACTTGCTCAGCTATCAAAACTTTGAGGCCCAGTCCCTGGACCCATTATGTACCTCTGTAATCTTTTGACTACCGCCCACAGGATGGGTATGGGGTGCATAATAAACATATTAAACTAACTAACTAGTTACAACTTCTTGTTGTTGTTGGGTTGTTAAGGGTGACTCTCAGTTACGCTTTATCCAGCTCAACTTCCCGATGAAGATAAATAGTTTAAAATAGACACAAACTCATATGTGTGAGTGTAAGTAAGTAAGTTTATTCAGGTATACACAAATACAGTTACATAAAATTATCATACATAGCAGCATATGTGTAGAGAACCTAGGATAACCCAAAAAAGTCAGACAGAGTGACTTATTTTCATTGGGGTCCTTTTACCTTATTATTATAGTATAAAGGTTATAATATTTTCTTATTATTCTACAATGAAGATAACATCTTATTATCATACTAAAAAGACTATCTGCTACACCAAGGTCATTAAGACTATCTACAATACGAGGGTCATTACAAGGAATAAGGTAAAATTTACACGTATGTTAGCTAAAAAATAGAAAATCATTCCCCTACCTTTCTGTAGCTACATTCATCAGACACCTTTTGGCACTCTTCTTGAACTGGTTCACGCTATGACTGGCTTTGACATGTGCGGGTAGTCTGTTCCATTCCTTTATTGCTGTACAATAAAAGGTGTTTGAAGCCTGGCCACTGACTGTGGGTACTACAAAGTTGTGCTCTCTCCCCCTAGTACTATGATTGGTTTTGTTCCCAACCTTGACAAAATTGACAGCAAGATATTCTGGACATTGTTTGTGAGCAATTTTATAAACATGATTTAGCTTCAGTTGTTTTACTCTGTCTTCAACATTCAGCATATCCAACTGCTGTAATTCATCCTGGCCTACATGTTCTCTTGGTCCCAGCCCCAGGATGAATCTTACGATTTTGTTCTGGGTGATTTGCAGTCTATCTTTCAGTTTTTTTGTCAAGGCAGAGTACCAAGAAGAGCAAGCGTAATCCATATGGCATTGTATAAGGGCTAGACATAGGGTCCTGCGAGCCTCAGTAGGTAGACACTGTGCTTGTCTATACAGGAACTTCAGTCTGGCATTCGCTTTCTTTACTACACTGTTCCCTATCAATTCTCCTGACATGCATGGGTCAAAGGGGATTCCCAAATATTTTACTGATGAAACCAAAGTGATGGGCTCCCCATTACATTGAACATTAAAATTATTTACCCTTCTCAGTTTATGTTTCGTGCCAAAGAGAATGGCTTCAGTTTTCCCTAGGTGTAATGATAGTTTGTTGTCTACTAACCATTTGCTGCAGGACTCCAGTTCCAGTGTTAAAACATCAGCAATATCTTGTGGGTCTTTACCTGACACTAACAGAGCACTGTCATCTGCATACAGTAGGAGTTTGCACTTGACACTGATAGGCATATCATTGACATAACATAAGAATAATAAGGGACCCAGAATACTACCTTGGGGAACTCCACATGTTATCGGCATGGGTTCTGATTCTGTTTTGTTAATTTTGACTATTTGTCTCCTGCTGCTAAGGTAGGACTTAAACCAGTCTACAGAACCTATACCAATAGCTTGAAGTTTATTACATAATATATTGTGGTTGACAGTATCGAAGACCTTTTGCAGGTCTAAGGTTACCATGCCTATGAGGTTCCCCTTTGACATTTCAGTTCTCAGGTAATCCATCAGATTAATAAGGGAGGTGTCGGTTGAGTAGGATCTTCTAAAGCCCGATTGATAGCTATGGAGAATGTTGTTGTTATTATGGTACTTAACTACTTGAGAATACACCGCCCTCTCTAGAATTTTAGATATTATACTGAGTATACTAACAGGCCTATAGTTGCTTACATCAGACCTACTATTTTTCTTGAAGATAGGAGTAACTCTGGCCTCCTTGAACCCCTCCGGTACTGTATTAGTGGTGATTGATAGATTTATTATGTGAGCAATAGGGATTGACAGTTCAGAAGCACCATCTTTTAGGAACTTAGACGGGATGTTATCCAGGCCAGCGCTCTTAGTTGGGTTTAACCTGCTTAGTTCTTTTTGAATAAAGTCATGAGATACACTTACTAGTTGACAACTGTTTGGGGTTACCCCTTTATTGGTATAGTATGTTTGAAACTTATCAGAGTCTGTGTTAAAGGTATTTGATGCAGCTGGTAGTTTACTTACTAGTGTTGATGCAACAGATGTGTAGTATGAATTAAAGCAATTTGCCACCTTAGATGTTTCGTGGCATACCTCATTATCGATAGTGAGTACTATGTTAGACTTATGTTTGGCTTATGGCTATACCCCAACTGTTTTAGTTGTTGCCAGAGCTTTCTGGGGTTATGCTTATACTCTTCAGTTTTTGAGCAGTAGTGCTTTGCCTTTGCTCCTTTTATAAGCCTCTGTACTCTGTTCCTCACCCTTTGGAATTCATTTAGTGCTGCAATATCCTGTCTGTTTGCTTTAAATCTTTTTAGCAGCTGGTCTCTGAATTTCATATTATCTAATATCTCAGTATTCATCCAGGGTTCAGTTCTTCGTTTAATCCTAACCTCTTTAACTGGTGCAATATTATCAAGGATGGTAGTGAACATTGTTTTGAATTTTTCCCAGGCATCGTTTACGTCCGTGCAACTTGTTATCTCTGTCCAGTCACAATTGTGTAGCCTATTTACCAGTGTTTCTTTACTGTAGTTTCTAGTTGACCTCATTTTTATTGTCCTGTGTAGGCCTATCCTATCCCTAGTTATTTTCCTGGTGCAGTAAATGATGAAATGATCACTAAGACCTGTGGTAATGACGCCTGACTGACTAATGTTCTCAGAGCGGTTACAAAGTATGTGGTCAATTAGGGTGGCTGAGAACTGTGTGATCCGGGTTGGAGTATTAATTAGTTGAGTGTAACTATTTAATCCTAGAATTTGCTTATACCTTTTGCATAGCCCGTTATTTTGCTGCTGAAAACAGATATTGAAGTCGCCCAGTATTATTGTCTCGCAATTGTTTTCAACTCCGGACAAGACTCTGGAAAAGTCTTCTAAGAACTGGTCCTGGGTAGGAGGGCGGTAACTAGTTCCTACTAAGATGGGTTTGGTCTTAGGAAGCAGCACTTCAAACCATAGAATCTCCAGTTTATTGTTATTTAAATCAGGTCTTGGGTTGTAAGCTAAGTCATTTCTAATATAGGCACATACTCCACCACCCTTTCTGTTCCTATAGCGTTTTATATTGTAACCATCTATTTTGACCTCGTCGTCAGTCACCGTATCATCCAACCAAGATTCAGAGATGGTTATAACTGCCGCCCTAATTTTGTTAGCTAGAATCCTAATCTCTGCCAATTTAGGAAGAAGTGATCTTGCATGAATAAAGACATGAATAAAGTGAAGGCCTGTTTTCATAAAACAATCATAATCATCAATATATGGCAATGGGTCATTTGTATTAAAATTTGGTAAATCAATGTCATCACTGCTAAAGGGTAACTGTGCCAAAGTGCATTTGTTACACACAAAATGAATTCTGGCACCGTTGCTATAATTGTACATACATCCATCATGCACCCACCCCTTACACATTTTACATAAGGTGCCTTTTCTGTTTTTCATGCGTACTTTAGTACAGTGTATGCACCTGTTTGGTAGTGTTTGAGATAATAATGGCTGTATTGTCTCACATTGACCTATGTATGCATTACATATGGAGTTAAGGTTATCATTCCTAGCTACTAGACCGTCCTTATTGCCGTCATTTATCTGTCTGTTTTGCCTCTGCACAATAGTTTGAGGTCCTGGATTAATTTGGATATCACCACTTAAGAGCGCTACAATAAGAGCTGTGTGCCACTGTTTTTGTTTGGGTATGCGGTGTTGCCATACCTTGTGGCGATAGTGACATTTACTTTTCTGGTAGGATGGCAACTGTTGGGCTTTTACTGTCCAGGGCGCTGTTACTCCATTCATCTTTTCCAGCCCCCATGACTGATTTCTTTCTTCATGGAATTGAAGAAGAAATATAAATATAATTATGGCAGCCTGTACCCCCCTAATGCCTGCCATTTTCACTCTTCGCTCTTTTACTCATATACAATAATATTTATTTCTCTTTTCCAGTCCCTAGTACACTTAGTATCTGCTTTAGCAATCACCACTGAATTACTAGTAAAATTTCCTCTTCAAAACCCTCTTCACTGCTCACTTTTCCCTGGTTTTATCCTTCCAAATCCCCCTCAGTTCCATTTATCGGGGGTTGTGTGGTGTTGTTGTCTGCCTGACCTGTTTTGCTGACTCAGCCATTTTTAAAACACTGAGGGGAGTAACGCCACCTACAACCTGACTTTCCTTGAGTTTATAGATATATTTGGCTTTTTCTGCTATGATTCTCTCACTGTACACTGGTCAGCTGAATATAGGTCAGCTACTAAAACATTAACCTTGACTGTTTAACTATTCACTTCTTTCTCACGACTGGCACTGAGGGATATCCGACCTATAACCTTGGAGTTTTGTACTGTTGATTTGACGATGTCTCCTGCGTTTCCCTCTCGTTAGCACTGGTACAGGTGATATGATGGTGGTACAGATATGATGCTACTGTCAACAGATGAACGTCAGTAAAGATGAGAATTTCACTTCGCTAGTTGTACGTCTGGCAGTAGCGGCTGTTTGGATGCCGGTCAGCCATGTTTAAATGCTCAATTCTTTCCCTCGTTTGGCACTGAAGAAAAAAGTCCTACAGACCTGTCATTTCCTTGGAGATTTAGTTGATCAGGTTTTCTGCCATGTTGTCTTCCCGTTAAACACTGGTGCAGTTGATATGGAGGTCAGTTATTTCATTGTAGTGGAAAACGTCTCATGTCTGGTTCACGTCTGGCAGCAGGTCTGGTACTTGAATGCCGGTCCCTCTTTTGTCATATTTAGTCCATTTCGTTGTCGTCACCGTCAGTTTTTATGTCACTATAGGTTCTTTGCATGTTGTTGCAGCAGTACTTGCCAACTTGGCCATCACTGGAGTTCGGATAGGCCCAGGGGATGGCAAGATGTAGGAGCAGCCTTGTTGCTGCTTGCTGCGGCTGCGGCCGCAGCATAATATTATGAGTGTGTGTGTGTGTACTCACCTAATTGTACTCACCTAATTGTGGTTGCAGGGGTCGAGACTCAGCTCCTGGCCCCGCCTCTTCACTGATCACTACTGGATCCTCTCTCTCTCTGCTTCCTGAGCTTTGTCATACCTCTTCTTAAAACTATGTATGGTTCCTGCCTCCACTACTTCACTTGCTAGGCTATTCCACTTGCTGACAACTCTATGACTGAAGAAATACTTCCTAACGTCCCTGTGACTCGTCTGAGTCTTCAGCTTCCAGTTGTGACCCCTTGTCCCTGTGTCCCCTCTCTGGAACATCCTATCTCTGTCCACCTTGTCTATTCCCCGCAGTATCTTGTATGTCGTTATCATGTCTCCCCTGACCCTTCTGTCCTCCAGTGTCGTCAGTCCGATTTCCCTTAACCTTTCCTCGTACGACATTCCCTTGAGCTCTGGGACTAGCCTTGTTGCAAACCTTTGTACTTTCTCTAACTTCTTGACGTGCTTGACCAGGTGTGGGTTCCAGACTGGTGTGTGTGTGTGTGTGTGTGTGTGTGTGTGTGTGTGTGTGTGTGACTCAACAATCAATATTTGCACCAATAACTCATTACAGTTGTGACCGGGTGTGAAAGTGTGAATTACTCATTACTCTATAATTTGTCCATGATTGTAGCCATGTATAAACGTAAGTAACCATTCTTACAGGATTCATTACCTTTATAACTTGTGAGTTCATTACCTTTGTACCTATTGAACATTAAAATGGTATAAAATACCGACAGGTTGTTAGGTAAGACACATATGCAACAGTTAGGTATCTTTATTATGAAACGTTTCGCCTACACAGTAGGCTTCTTCAGTCAAGTACAGAAAAGTTGATAGAAGCAGAAGATACTTGAAGACGATGTAATCAGTCCATCACCCTTAAAGTTTTGAGGTGGTCAGTCCCTCAGTCTGGAGAAGAGCATTGTTCCGTAGTATGAAACAATATGGAGAAGAAGTGACAGGGTGATGGACTGATTACATCGTCTTCAAGTATCTTCTGCTTCTATCAACTTTTCTGTACTTGATTGTGAAAACGTGCAATTGCATTAAGTTTTATAACCTGCATGAACTGTATCACTGTAGGCAACAAGAGCATTTCACCCCTCCATGGAAGATGTGTTCATTTAATATCACATACCTACAAGTCCCTCCCAAGAAGCTCATTGCTAGTAATCCCTTCCTTAAATCTCTTGTTAGAGCAACTGCTCAAGAAGAACTTTCTCACCTAGCTGGTAGTAACAAGTTATCACAAGTTATATACACTGATGGATCTAAACAGGAGTCTTCTGGCAGGGCTGCATCTGCTCTTGTTGCCACCTCCCTAGTTAAGAACGATAATAAATTTGTTGAGTTAGGCATAAGAATTAACAACTGGGCGTCTACACTGCAAACTGAATTGTTTGCAATCCTAATGGCGCTAAAGCTAACCTATGACACTGAGCTTGACTCTATCATCATTACTGATTCTATGTCATCATTGAAGGCTCTTGACTCATGTAATGACTCCAACAACATGCTCATTGGGGAAGCCAGGTATAGATACTCAAAAATTAGGGACAAAGGAATTAATGTACAATTGCTATGGATCCCATCACACATTGGATTACTCCTTCATGATAAAGTTGATATGTTAGCCAAGAAGAGTATCGAGAAGGAGAATGTAGAATATAACTTTGGTATAACTGTGTCTAGCATTAGGAATAATATTAGGAGAGAAGTAAATAATGAAAATGATTGTTATAGGAATGCAGTTAGAAGCCTGAGTAGATCTATAACCCACTATGATAACATGAACGTAGATAAGTATGTTTATGGAGCAACTTGCAATGTGAACAGACTGACTGATGTTGTAGTGGCCAGGCTTAGGCTTGGTTACAAGTACTTCTGGCAGTTTGGGAGACACACTGATGATGATCAAACTAAATGTAAATTATGTGATCAGGCATATGGTCACTCTCTTGAACACTATGTGCTTAATTGTCCACTTATTGAGGAATACAGAGACAGACAGTATAATAACCTATGTGACATGTCAAGATATCTTATTAATGAAAATAAGATACCAGATATACTAAGCAAATTTCCTAAATTTGCTTGTAACAGATAAGTGAACTATAGATATGTAGATATAAATCCATATGTATTCCTGTTAACCCTTTGGGGCCTAGTTCCTAGGCCTTTTGTGTATCCATATGCTCTCGCGCTACCGTCCACAGGATGGATATGGGGTGCACAATAAACTAGCCACTTCGGTGGCAAAATCTAATCTTCTGTACTTGACTGAAGAAGCCTACTGTGTAGGCGAAACGTTTCATAATAAAGATACCTAACTGTTGCATATGTGTCTTACCTAACAACCTTTGTACCTAGTTCAACTATCAAAACTTTGGGGGCCCAGTCCCTGGATCCATTACGTACCTCTGTAATCTGTAAATACCTTTGTAACTTGTCATGATTGTGACCAGACCTACCAGGAGTTCATTACCTTTGTAAATTGTGACTTCATTGCTTTTGTAAATTGTGAGTTCATTACCTTTGTAACTTGCTCAGCTATCAAAACTTTGAGGCCCAGTCCCTGGACCCATTATGTACCTCTGTAATCTTTTGACTACCGCCCACAGGAAGGGTATGGGGTGCATAATAAAAATATTAGTGGCCCGGTGGCCTGGTGGCTAAAGCTCCCGCTTCACACACGGAGGGCCCGGGTTCGATTCCCGGCGGGTGGAAACATTTCGACACGCTTCCTTACACCTATTGTCCTGTTCACCTAGCAGCAAATAGGTACCTGGGTGTTAGTCGACTGGTGTGGGTCGCATCCTGGGGGACAAGATTAAGGACCACAATGGAAATAAGTTAGACAGTCCTCGATGACGCACTGACTTTCTTGGGTTATCCTGGGTGGCTAACCCTCCGGGGTTAAAAATCCGAACGAAATCTTATCTCTTATCTCTCTTATTAAACTAACTCATAATAATTCAGTGTTTTATTGACAATATTTCTGGCACACAGTGAGTGTTATCTAGTAACAAAAAAGATCTACCTGAGCAGAGGCTACTTGGTTATATATAACGAGAATAGTGACGGAATGGGCAAGTAGGTTTGTTGCTGTGTAGGATAATGATGAAGTTACTGACAAGGGGTTGAGCTATGTTGTAAAAGTCGTTGTTGGGGTTGAAATTGTTGGATATAAAGAAAAAAGATGATTCTAAGATCTTGTGTCTCTAAGTGTCTTCTTCCCTGGCAATGAAACTTGCGTCTTTGTAGTTGACTGAGTGGTTGTTTAAGTTTCGGTGTAAAGCACAGGCATTCTTCAAGTCTTCCTTTCTGCTGTGGTGTTGCTGTTCTGAAATAATTAGTAAGTAAGTAAGTTTATTCAGGTATACACAAATAAAGTTACATAGATTATCATACATAGCAGCATATGTGTAAAGTACCTGGGATAACCTAAAAAAGTCAGAGTGACTTATTTCCATTGGGGTCCTTTTACCTTATTGTTATTATATAATGGTGGTAATATCTTATTATTACACTCTCTAGCTATATTCATTAGACACCTTTTGGCTCTCTTCTTGAACTGGTTCATACTATGACTGGCTTTGATATATGAGGGCAATCTGTTCCATTCACTTATTGATGTAAAATAAAAGGTGTTTGAAGCCTGACCACTAACAGTGGGTACTACAAAGTTGTGCTCTGTCCCCTAGTACTATGATTGCTTTGGTTCTCAACCTTGACAAAATTGGCAGCAAGATATTCTGGACATTGTTTGTGAGCAATTTTATAAATTTGGTTTAACTCCAGTTTTTACTCTGTCTTCAACATTCAGCATATCCAGTTGTAATTCATCCTGGCCTACATGTTCTCTTGGTCCCAGCCCCAGGATGAATCTTACCATTTTGTTCTGGGTGATTTGCAGTCTATCTTTCAGTTTTATTGTCAAGGCAGAGTACCAA